>NW_018408028.1:1119162-1166922 GCF_002113885.1 Mizuhopecten yessoensis
AGGGAGTAGGGGTGGAGTTGGGTTAGTGAGGGTCGGTCGATGACAAAGGGAGGAGGGGGGCGGGTGGAGTTGAGTGTATGAGGGGGGTCAATGACGAAAGGAAGGGGTGGAGTTGGGTAACTGAGGATGGGGATTAGGGGTTGGAGTTGGTCGTGTGAGGAGGATGGAGGGGATCGATGACGAAGGGGGTTGGTGAGTGTGGGTGTGTATTTGGGTGTGTGAGGGTTGGTCAATGACGGAGAGAGTGGGGTCGGGGTTCATTTGAAAGGACATTTTTAAGATGCAACTAAACCACGGGTGATGTTCACAATAAAGCCCTTCTGGTTATCAGTAATGAAAAAAGTACACTCCGTTTTTCGTTTTCAACATCATTTAACCTTGAAATGCAGGAACTTATTACGTGTCTACTGCAAACTTGTTATAAAAGCACCTGGTAATGTGGAGATATTTCTTTAAATAGTTAATATAGCTTCTTATCCGTTTATATTACATAGGTTTTTTGAGGTCATTAAAATAACATTACTCAAACCTAACTTCGCTTAGAAATGAATTTTCTGACAAAATCCAGAAAAAATAAGTGAATATCTAAATTTTTGAGTTAAATTTATCCAGATTTTGGCAGGAGTTTCGGTGATAAGTGAAATTCTTGTTATAAATATGGTTATAGATGGAACAGCCATCAGCTGTTTGACAGATATCACTGAAAAATCAAACATAATTACACTTCAATGCTACGATAAGGGTCCCACTACATTCCGTGATGCGTTCTTAATTGTTCAGTAATTTTAATATTTATTTTTAAAACATGTATCTGGAATCAAGAAATAAATTTAAATTTGTAATTCAACAAATATAGTAATGTGCTTGAAACTGATTTTCTGTCAGTCTTCTTTGCCTGTTAATGAAATATCTTTACAGAAAAAATTACGCAGGCAACATAACGGCATTTTCTGAATCCTTTTTAATGTATGTTAAAAAAAGAATCGATCCATTTTACTGAAGATATGCCAGTTGTGTCATTATTTTGATATCAATTTAGTTTACTTAATTAACAAATTTAATGAAATTTATAAACTTTGGAAAAGTAAATAACTACTGCTAATTATACATAACGTTAAAATGTTAATTTAAGCCGGTGGAGGATCGACAATGAAATCGCCGACGTTTGGTCGTGCGATGCACGAGATTGATTATTTGTGATGTCCATGTCTCTAAAGTAGAGCTATCAATGATGTTAATTAACATACCTGTCTGTGAAGTAGAAATCTGTTGTACAAGGACTGCAGTGATATTTGAGAGATATTGAGTAATAGAATCATCCCCTACCTTGAGGGTGTGACAGAGAAATCTCCTACCCGAGGGGGGATATTTTTTGTTGTCAAACCCCAGGCCCCGCTCTGCTGAGGGTAAGACAACCAAAAGAAATCACCCGAGGGTTGGAGATTTCTCTGTCACACCCTCAAGGTAAGGGATGATTATTTTTCTCCCATCCTATTATTTCAGTCACAACTCCACCGATAGTAGTCTGTTTGAAAACAAAAACACATATGGGGTATGAATATCGTCATTCACTTTTGATGACGTCACAATTGAACACGTGCTAATCGGCACGAGGCTATCTCCCCCTACGGCTTGACAAGCTGATCTCTCCCGGCTAAAACGGGAGACTCACCTGTGACGAGTGGGAGAAAGTTTTGCAAGTGAATTGCTAGCTAACTCCTCATATATCTAGCTTATCCCTCATATATCTAGCTAACCCCAATATATATCAAGCTAACCCAAAATATATCTAGCTAACCCCGAAATATATCTTGCTAACCCCATAGATATCCAGCTAACCCCATACATGTTTAGTTAACTCAATATATATCCAGCTAACCGCTCATAAATCTAGCTATCCCCATATATATCTTCATGTAGCTAACCCAAAATGGTATCTTGCTAACCACAAACAAAATCTAGCTAACCCTATATATATCTAGCTAACTACTCATATATCTAGCTAACCCCATATATATCAAGCTAATCCCATATATATCTAGCTAACCCCAAAATTTATCTAGCTAACCCAAAAATATATCTAGCTAACCCCAAAATATATCTAGCTAATCCCAAAATATATCTAGCTAACCCGTTATATATCCAGCTAACCAAATATATATCTAGCTAACTCCATATATATCTAGCTAACTCCATATATATCTAGCTAGCCCTATATATATCCAGCTAGCTCCATATATATCTAGCTAACCCCATATATATCTAGCTTACTTGATTTATATCTAGCTAACCCCATATATCCAGCTAGCCCCATATATATTTAGCGAATCCCGTATATATCTAGCTAACTCCATATATATCCAGCTAACCCAATATATATCTAGCTAACCCCATATATATCTAGCTAACCCCATATATATCTAGCTTACTGAGTTTATATCTAGCTCACCCCATATATATATAGCTAGCCCAATATATATTTAGCTATCCCCATATATATCTAGCTAAGCCCAAAATATATCTAGTTAACCCCAAAATATATCCTGCTAACCCCATAGACATCCAGCTAACCCCATACATGTTTGGTTAACTAAATATATATCCAGCTAACCGCTCATAAATCTAGCTAACCCCATATATATCCAGCTAATCCCATATATATCTAGCTAACCCCAAAATATATCTAGCTAACCCCCATATAAATCTATCTAATCCCAAAATATATCTAGCTCATCCGTTATATATCCAGCTAACCCCATATATATCTAGCTAACTACTCATATATCTAGCTAACCCCATATATATCCAGCTAATCCCATATATATCCAGCTAACCAAATATATATCTAGCTAACTCCATATATATCTAGCTAAGCCCAAAATATATCTAGCTAACCCCATATATATATAGCTAGCCCCATATATATCCAGCTAGCCCCATATATATTTAACTATCCCATATATATCTAGCTAAGCTCAAAATATATCTAGCTAACCCCATATATATTTAGCTAACCCCATATATATCCAGCTAGCCCCATATATATCCAGATAGCCCCATATATATCTAGCTAATCCCAAACATATCCAGCTAGCCCCATTTATATCTAGCTAACCCCAAAATATATCTAGCTAACCCTATATATATTTAGTTTACAACATACATATCTAGCTTACCCCCATTGTATCTAGCTATATCCTCATATATCTAGCTAACTCCCATTTATATCTAGCTCACTCCCACCTACATATTTAGCTAAATCGAACATTTATCTAAATAAAGCAAATTTCACAATATATCTCATATTCAAAAGACTCATATTAAGAAACGCATAATGAATGTGATATGTACTTTGAGACTTGGTTAATTTTAATTTAGTTTAAACTTTATTTTATTGATGTTAAATTACAATAGTACATGGTTATAAATACAGAAAAGGATCCAGAAACAAGTACATAGTACTTATGTAAATCCGTCTCCTTATAGACATAACAGCAACTATGGATCAGTACTGACATTATTATAACTCATATAAATAAATATAAATATATATAAAGTATAACATTTGCAGGGGAAAAGAAAGAGAAAGGGTGAAAGGATTTATAGTGGGATGGGGATGATGTTTGATGGGGAAGCAATGGGCATCAAAACTGCATTGAGAGAACAAACGCTGATTGCATGAATACAAACGATATTTGACGAAAGGGCACTGTGTCTGGAAAGTTTTATGTAGTATGTTATGAAAACAAATTAAAACTACAAATGCAATTCTTAACTGGCACTAATGATCTGTAACACTCTACGCAGACCAATGCGATATTCAAGTAATTGCAAGTATCACCACAACAAACATGATTACTGATATGAATGAAGTTAAAGTTTCTTTAAAAACGTCTAGACTGAATAATGAAATTTTGAACACAGTCAAAAATAGTTTCATTTAAGTGAATTGGTAGTTCGGGTCTACCATAAAGTAAAAAAACTTACATTATAGTTATAGTTAGGAGGTAGGCGACTAAAACATTGGAATCTCAGCTGCTGGTAGTTAGGACATTGGAGGTGGAAATGTTCTGTAGTTATAATTTAACACACAAACGTAAATGCATCAACTTATTGCAGGTATTTCATTATATAATATTAATTGAATGGGAGGAGGTTAGTTCTAACATTAATTACATGTACTATATGTATGGTAGTGTTTAGAGTTTAATTATTTTACTGATTTGTATCGAACAGAAAAATAAACAACAATAAAGTTAAATATAGAGTGGAGATACTATCTATTGATGTGATGTTCAATAAGAAACTATTTACCGGGTTAGTTCGAAAAAGTACTTTAATTTTCTGAGGATGTGGTACTTTATAACTTTATTGATTTCAGAGAGGAGTAGATCGACCAGACGAGTCGAACCCGTGTCCACCAGCACTGCAGATGTAACACGCGCCCGACCACATGTGGACTTCCGACACGTCTGACTGGTCAAGTCAAAATGTTTCTATAGGACCCACAGACTGGCCAACACGTTCTTAAAGGGGCAATGTGCAATGGCGATTACCTAACGAAGTGATACAATAAGGTTAGAAAATTCCTGAAAAAGATTGTCCCTAAGGAGTATTGCTTAGTCAAACTTCTAGTTACTTGTACCAAAACAGTTCCCATGAAAGCTTGTTTCTTTGACATTAAACATATTGTATTAGCCAAAATTGGAAAATAGGATTTGGCACAAGTTATTACAACTTATGAAGCCTTCTCCTTACAACAATAATTCAAAACAACAGATGGTGATATAGACTGTCAATTACAATTCATAATAGTATGAAGCGATTTTTAAAGTAACATATACACATACAAAAAAAAACATATTTTAAAGTCAAGTTCATTATCGAAACATGTTAAAATCTTCCACTGGATCTAATAAAAGTGTGCACTTGTTTGAATACATCACAATTTGTATCCAAAGCCAGATTTTCATTTCCAAACAGTAATAATCTCAACGTTAAATGTACATTTAAATGACTTATATGATCAAAATGTACAGTACGAGCATTTGTATAAGGTTGACATTCAAAGAAGAAGTGATAGGCATTTTCGCAATGGTAGCCACAATTTATACAATTTGAGTCTTGGACCAAGTTTGCACGGTAAAGATCATGTTTGAGAGGACTGCATTCGTGTCTTAGTCTGGTATGAAGAGTAACACACAAACGCTTGTTTCTTGATGCTTCTCTTATACTCTTTATATTTCGGGTATTTGTTTACCAAGTATCTGTATATACGTATACCAATGTTTTGTGTTAGAGTTATCTCACCTGAAAATTTCGATTAACCTTTTTTTGTAATAAATCAGAACTATCTTAGACATGTATCCTTGTGTACCTATCATACACACTCTTGTTTTTACAGTTAACAAATCCAAATTATCGTGAACAATATTGAACCGGTTTGTTGATTTGGAACTCTTTTGTATTGAAGTCCCAATAAGATAGCATACACCATTAGTTTAACCATGACGTACCGGCTCAGTAGCCAAACCGTAGGTAAAAGCTACACGAAATATTCGCGCACCTGCACATAAGACGAAAAAAGGGGATTTTTTAAAGTGAAATTGTAATGCAATTTGCCAAAATATCTTCCGATCTTCTTTCTATTTTTGCCAAATTTTAGAAATTCTCTATATTGATAGGAAACATTTTGAACGTATCATACCGACACGACCCCTGTTATATAGACAAGTGAAAGATCCTTTCTCTAAATAACTGTAGGGAAGACACAGGGCTCAGCAATGTAGTTGATTGTTACTTTAATAGAAGACTAAATAGTGTAATCGGTAGTTTAATTTCTGTCGTTTTCTATAACGACAGTATCGGATTAACGAAATGTTGCTTTTGCAATCAAGATGTTCAAAGTTCAATGTATTTACAGAGATAATGAATATCAGGTGCAAACACATGTTGTTGTAAACTCAATAATGTTGTAATACAGAATTAACAACGTATAAATAAAAAAATATTGTCATCAACATAAAGCTAGAAACACGGTGTGTAATAATTGTGTTGATGTGTGTATTATATCACGATACAATTGTGTGTGTTATTTCAGAACTGACATGCATTTACAAAATCATTGATGTGGGTATGCAACACAGTTTCGTTCGGTAGAATATCTTGGAGAACGTGTGAACGAAACAATGTTGAATACCATCAATCATGTTAAAAAGTTGCATTTTCCTCCTTATATTTACGTTCAAAACACCAAAGACAATATCATCTACCATTCTTTGTTGTCACATTTTATCAAAATAATTTTAAACAAACTTTTCCGTCAAATGGCGGAACAACCCTTTTTGCTGGAAAACAATCGTGCTTCTATGGTTACCAGTTCCGGCAGACAACCGTCAGCCCGTCAATCGGGAACCATTCCGTCATTCCGTTATAATTTGAATATGACGTCACATCGTGATTACTTCAAGTAGTTTGACGTGAAGACCCGAGCAGTTCCGATTGTTAAGCATTCACGTATACAGTTTATTACTCTGATAAGATTATAGTATTTTTGGTTGGTAGATTTATCTTAGGGCTGTACAAATGAATAGTGAATATATTAGTTACGGTACCTAAGTGATTGCTATATTGATGATAGAAATGTATATAATTTGCATTTGTAATTGAAGAAAGCTGGTTGTTTAGAAAATACATATTTTACGAGGGTAGCGAAGCTTAAACAATACATGTATGTTACCAAATGGGATTTTCATTTTAATTCTTTTATATACAACAAAGATTATTCTCCTTTTATTTTTTTTGTTTCTTTGGTCTCTAAGATACATTTTCAATAAACTATTTTGTTATACAACAGACGGAATAGTTGGTTGTTTCCTTTGGTTGTTTACGTCCTCGTAACAGCTATGGTCATATGAAGATGGCACGCGAACAGGAATGATTTTCCCCTATGGTTACACTTTTTCGTCAGACTGCAGGCTTCAAACGGATAACAGGCGGGAATACTTGACGCTAATTTGCACAAAAAAATGCCATTAAAACTAAACAAACAAATAAACAAAACCCGTTAATTTCAATAAAACTCTGAGCTACAAACACATGGACTGTACAAAACAGTCAGCATTGCTTTGTTTAGGTTGTTGTTAATTTACACGTGTAAGTGATTGAATAATCTGTGACGTAAGTCACGCGACCACCACGCACCAGAGTCTCGATATTTATTTGGGTATTGAAGCTTCCGAATGAAACAGAAGCCACCAAAAAGCGTGCCCTCTTCGGACAATTACAGAGTAACGCCCCTTTGCACTACACCCCATATTGTTGTCTCTTACAATCGTTTCAGTGACATTGAGGATATTATTATTTCACCACGCCCACTGGTCGGCTGACACGCGTGTTTTGCGATTTCCATTGATTAGGCATAACAAAGCCATTTGAGTTTTTGAAGCATGTGCCTATGAAGTTGCTTTTCTTTCTTTTTCTTTGACAACAAACAAAACACACCAGCCTAGTGGTCTATACCTTACTGATTTAAAATGCGTCACCCTGTGACACAAGATATTACATGTTAACACGTTTTATAGCCAAACTAAGTGAAACGCTGTTTTAGTTTCTCTTGTTTGATGAGAGTTTGTACAGTACTATTAGGGTGAGAGTTTGTACAGTACTATTAGGGTGAGAGTTTGTACAGTACTATTAGGGTGAGAGTTTGTACAGTACTATNTAAAGCATTTACAAATGAAATAGTGTATATATGAATATTAATTAAGTCTGCCATCTTGTACTATTGTAAATATATGCTTGTAATTTGCTGGGAAAGGGCTTAATATAAGTAAAATAACTTGTGCCCAATCCATTTGCTTGGCAATAAAATATGTTTGAACTTAACTCATATAATATAAAACCTCTTCCCCGTTCCCTCTTACATGACCTCCTTCCCTACCTCAACAACCTCAGGAAACTACGGTGGCTGATATGTGCCATTTCGTTGTTTCGTCTTTTCGCCCCGAAACTAATTGTCAGAGCTGTTCCTCGTCGATTGTTATCAACTTATTGACGAACTGAAATGGGTGCCGAATACAGAAGCGCCATTTTACACTATGGCAATGTGTCCTCATTTCCGCATCATAGACGTGATGTTGTGTGGTTTGAGATTTCATTGGGCCTATATTTTTCACATGCTTGATAATCAATACTTAAATCATTTTTCTATAAATATATTTTGAAATTGCAAAAATGTAGGGTATATAGATTGTACGATATGATATGTTGCATCTCGTTTGACCACGTGTCTGTACCACGCGCATGTCTGGCCTCGTGCCGCACACACGTTTATTGGCGTACACCGAGGATACCTATTACACGTGTATATGCACATGCATTGCATATATATGTTATATATAATTTAAATTGCCAGCTGTGACCTACAACCTACTTCCGCATTAGTAGGTATAGTCACCTTGATTTCAGAGTGCATGTGACCTTGATAACGACACGTAATCTGTAAATACCGTGTACAGTTCGGGCAGTGTAGACTTATTCTTGAATGTAATAAGGAGGATATTCAACCAACTTGCATTAATCACGAACAAAGCGCAGTCTATGCTCAATGTCATTCTCACAGCTTTAACAAGCAATAAGTACTAGTAATTTGGCAGCAAGGAGATCGTTTCTTTTATAATGCTATTTTCGCTATTTCTTAGAAAGATTTAGACAATGTACCGATTATTACCAGATCAATAATCAAAATAAGTGGTATCACAAAATGTACTTTTAATATGGATCAGTTATCAAGTTCCGTATACAGTTTTTATCATAAAGATAGAAAATGAACTTTTTAGAATTTGTCACCGAGAAAATTAAAACTTCAACTGATATTGGTCGCCCTTTAATTTTCGTATATTCCCCGATTCATTTTATCTGAGAAAACCAAACTGGACCAAAATTCTTCGATGTTATTTTCAGCTTGTATTGCACAAACTATATTTCTGAAAGCGGTCCCGGCAAAGTGCCACGTTTTACCGCTTCAGCCTCGTATACAATTAATTCTCGAGGAACTTGCTTTGACTTTGAAACAGCATTGATGCAGCATACACCTTAGGAAGTAGGTTTAATTGTCATGTGGTCTAAAGGCGGTCTTTGCTGTTTTCGTTTCGCTTTAAAATTGCTGCTTGTGACCCCAGCGGCTTAGTTCGTTCCAATTTCGAGTGTTAATTATAAAGTGTACGTTCCCATTATGATACCCTGCAGTATCCCTTGAATGTCAAACATGAAAGTTCGGGTCTCTCGTCTTCAGCCAAGAATACAAAATAATTAGTTGAAAATATAACTACCACGCGAATGATATACATATACACGTATATATATATATTATAACATATATGATATAATTACATCTAATTCTCCAAGGCGCTTTGATTTTCAAAGTCGAGGTCCAAATTTTCTACATTATAAACTATACACCGGGTAACCAGTCATTTTCCTATTAACTTTAAGGGAAGGAGTAATATGGCGGCCAAGAATTTCCGGATGACGTCAGTGAGCACCAAACACATACTAAAATTCAACCGGTATCTTTTTTGCTTTATCATTTTTATGAAATGTGTCTCCTTTGTTCGACGTAATAGAATTTTTTTTGTAGATATGTGTCTAGGAGGCTCCGGGGTGAAGATAATGGTTTCACGTGCCTCAATCATAGCCTTCACAATTATATTTCAAAATGCAATTTCCCCACCGTTAAAATAAGAAAATCATTATGTTTCAAACTTTAGGAATTAAAAATAAACCGGAAACACATATCTATGATTCAAATAAATACTACATGCTTTAGACATTTCCCCTAAACCCCATACTGTAATCAAATAAAGGCTAGCTGAAACCATTTGTATTATAATATCTGATATCATTGAAAAAACAAGGACTCCATATGCTTTAAGAACAATTTGTTTTGATGATGAGCCAAGTGAGTATGTAGAAAAGAATTTATGTTTTCTCTGTCATTATAGAATTAAGAACGCGTCTTTAAGGATGTTTTAACAGAAAAACCGGAGAGAGAAAGCCCCTCTGTGAAGTCCGGACGCAGTTTAACACCCGCTGGGTTACGAAGGACAGTAAATACTAGTTTAAAGGCATAGTTAGCTTAATTTTTATCATACACTATAATTTTTAAGCTTAATATATCCGTATATCCGTTCACATATTTTCGTGTATGAAAGATACCTATTCGACCTTAAAAAAATCAGAATATTTAAATCTATGTTCGAGGTTTATTACAGTCGACAATTATTTTAAAACAATACAATTTTTTCTTAAGCAACAGTAAGCTAACTAGGCTGATTAAACGATGTTAATAACAATTACTTTGTTGAAGTACATGGCATATCTGTCTAAGACAATAAAACGTAGCTTATTAGCACCGGAAAACAGTCATTGGTGTAACCTATAAATGAGGGTGAAAACAGCAGAGGCTAAAGGAGAACAAAGGTGAAACCTAATAAAAATGGCGACCACTGAACCGGTGTCCTACAGGATATCAAAGATAGAACATCTCAAGACGAACATCTGAAACGAACAGATACCTCCTTTATGTTGAAAGACAGCTCAAACGAAATTTTGGGCGGTCATTTTCGCACCTTTCAGTTCAGAAAGCGAGGGTATAGGGTTTACTGTAAGTATAAAACTCACTGACTTTAAAATCAGATCAGGTCTGGGTAATTATAACAACTACATTAAGTATAATGAGTCTATACAGTTTGTTATGTATAAGGTTGTTTTTAGACATTGCTTAGTCGTTATTTGTAAATCGCAAAAACAATCTCGAGATGTCCACTTTATAACTATAAAGCCAAATAACTGAGGACTAAGTTGCCCTCATGCTTGTGCAGGACTTTACGTTTTTCCTCGATAATATTGGTTCTTTGGTCTTTATCTATGTGTACATTGACGATTGGGAATAGTTTGTCTATATCACGATTGCGCTTCTACTTTTGTTCCAAAAACGATCATAACTTTACAAAACTGTACGAAAAATCATGCTGTAAAACTGCAAGTGATATCATTATTACATGTCTGTAGGCATATATATATATTTGAATGGAATTGTCCTTCGCCATCATGTATATCACATATGAATTTTGAATATTCAATTATGTATGTTTGTAACCTATATGCTGTATTGCATTTGGATATAATAAAACTTGAAACTTGAGCACAATATATCGATAACAATAAAAATAGGTGACCGGGGCTCCCCGATCGGACGTGAAAAGGTAAGAAGTCACCTGCCCAACTTCGTAGGTTTTCTCCGGGTACTCCGGTTTCCTGCTACATTTAGACCCTCCGCGCGCTAACATCCGAGCCAACAAGAGTTATACGCATAAGTTGTAAAAACTTGTTTCAGAAGTGTTGTAAAATAAATAAAGTTTCTGTTAATCAATCAGTTTTGTGTAAGAGGAAGAAAAAGCTTGTAACAAATTAAACAAAAACAAAACAAAATCACGTAAACAACAACAACAACGTCCCTTTAAGCACACAAGGTTAAAACGAACAGTCAATATGGCCTCCAAAGTTGTTTAAGACCATACAGCGTCGTTATAACATTCACAGCCTACGACCCTGCCAAACATCACTTTCACATTTCTGAAAATTTTCTTCTTTACATTTTACCGGTGATTTGATTACAGATGAGGCTGCAGACATTTTCCTTCTTATTTGTCTCTAACAGATATCTCTCGTCGCTTTGGCAGTTATTACGTATACAAATGATTTCTACAATATTGTTTTGGATAAGTATAAGTACAAGGGTGTTTATAATAATTACACTTGCTTCCATTTCATTGTTTATCCACCAAAATTCCGAAAAATATTGCTTTACAAATTACTGTCTTGTATTTTGAAATGTATTCCCAAGACTATCATAACCAGTGATTGGTTAGGTTACACATTTAATAACCGTTTAACTAAAATTCAATCAAAACCCATAAAAAACGCACCAACGTCATCATTTACCAAATAAAACATTTAACATAGTTAATGTAAATATATGAAGGGTCATGAAATATATTTAATTGTTAATATTTGAGACGTTGGAATGTTGGAAATCTAACGTTAGGATGACTAGACTTTTTGGTCTATGCCCGCGAGTTCGTTGTTGAAATACCTACATGAAGATGGGACTAAGCATTATTCATTTCATCCCACATTTTGTCCTCGAGCCAAACGAAACATTTTCACGTCCAAACTGGCAAAAGAATTATTAGAAAACTTCAACACAATTAGGGAACTTCAAATGTAATGGAGTAATTCTTGGAGGGAATAGTTATGGTATGTGATGAGGGTTTCCCTAACAGGTTCCATCACGTGATGGTGTCCCTCGTAATAGCCTGTAGGTCTGCTTTAATGTCTGACAATCATAAACTCAAAAAATCACGAGTCAGTGTTTCTCTTTTCAAAAGACTGTTTACCTAGTATAGTCTGTTGTCCGTTCGTCTGTTCGTCTGGCTGGATGGCTGGATAGATGGACGGACGATACTTATTGCAATAAATTGTAATGTATGTCAAACATAGATTTAAATGCAGTTAAGCTTAAGTTTGACGTTTAACAAAGTCATTCATTGTTAGACATGGGCACACACAGATGTTAACACGGATCATTAAAATCAAGGAATGTTTCGGAATAACGCGCCAATTTGAATTGCTTATTTTGGAAGCATCAGAAAGGTCGACCAAGGAAATAAGGGTTCTGTTCTATGTTCGTACTTAAATGCCGGACACGAGAATAAGAATCAATTACCTGGCATAATTAGTGTTTGTTTTCTTTTCCCTGCATCGCATTATTTACAAATTATTACTCACTTTGAAATAAGCCCAGAGTATTCTGATGTTCACGTTCACGATTTCCTTTACTATGCCTAATTAATCTAGGGCTAACAACACTTAACGATTATCAATTAAAATTTCCCCTCCATGTTTCTTTGTTATTATTTGTTTATTGTGGTTAATTATGGATTGTAAATACACCTGGGGAAGTAATCAGCTCGGTAATAGTGAAACATTCGGTAGCTAGAAAGGATACACGTGTCGTAGATTTCAAAACTGGGGCTTTAGACACTAGAAACATACAACGCAGCCCAGTTATTTCCCTTCAACAGATTAAGTTATCTCCCTTTCCGTAGAACTTCATAGCTCCCATTTCTCTTTTTTCCGTCCTTGTTCCTTTATTCCTTTCTTTTCTGGCCTTATCTATCAGCTCTTCCGACGTTAATGATCTACCTAAATTCTGCCTCTTTCCTTCAATTTACAGTTAACTTTTCTACCTTTTACCTTTACAGTAAACCGAGTTATCACACTCACTCTCAAGTTATCGCCCTCCTTCTACTACCCTATAGTTCTATCTTTCCTTTTTTTTAAACGTCTTGTTTTTATCAATTTATTTGCTGCAAAGTAATTGAATTATTTCTGGTGTTAATGACTCAGATGCTCCCCAGTATCTTTGGTTTTAAGACATGTACTATCCCGCCTTCCCCGACGGTTAACAAAGATGACGTGGTACTTTTAACGTGCGCTATGCACCACGTACCATTCGTAATGGAGCTCGAAAATTGAAATGATATGTATACTAGACCCGAACCGTACATGTCATGAAAAATAGAAATAAGATGTTGTGAACCTGTAATTTCACAAGTTGTTTCGGTTAGTAATTTTGTAGTAGCCGTCATAAAATATTTAAATAGCGGCCCAATGAGCCGTTAATATGAGCTTAAACCTGACACTTAATTCATTTCACGATTTGTAGTTGTCCGGTCTAATTTTATTTGTCGCTTAAACAAAATACATACACGAGCCTTGAAGCCGACACTTAATGGAGATGTGATGTCTCCTTGGTTAATGTTTACTATGAGGTAGCGTGTACTCTTCTAGAGCAATTTCTATGGAATTTACTGAAGAAATTTAGTTTTGTCTCTGAAAAAGATTGCTTTTTTGTTTTTACTGTGGGCGAACAAGGGACACATAGATGTAACATTTACTGTGGGCGAACAATGGACACATAGATGTAACATTTACTGTGGGCGAACAAGGGACACATAGATGTAACATTTTAGCTTTTAACTCATGCTGCTTGTAAGAATCCCAATTTTAGTAATTTTGTATATTGAAACACTTCGGTTTCACCATGTTTCTGTGGACATGCTTGTCAATTGTTTGTCTACACATTTCCCTTTTTTAATGTTAAATGGAATATTATTTTACGAGTATGCTTGTTTTACTTTGGTTTTTATTCCTAACTTGTTTACTGTGTACATATATATCATTGTTGCACAAAAACAATGCTATTCGTTCACTTTGTCTATCTTATAGACGTTTTGAGGTACATTCACTCTCTCGGCACACACCGAACCATTTATACTATAAAGTGTTTCTATGGTTTAATTTATATGATGCTGATGGCTCGTTTATAACTCTATAAGTCACACATAAAGACAAGCTAGGAATCACATCACCTACATTATACCTTGTCTTAACACTGAGATACCCTTGACAGCAAAGCGACATCACAGGGACCTGATATTTGGACCTAAACTAAGGTGTTCAGAGTAATTTTACATGTTTTATGTGTTTAGATCAACTTTCGGTAAAAAAGCCACCTATGATGATGTATACGACGGGCATCAACATCATCGTTGTCGTCGTCGTCGTCGTCGTCGTCGGGGTGACATAACCACTGAAAGTTGATCTAAACATATAAAACATGTAAACTTACTCTGAACACCTTAGTTTAGGTCCAAATAGTGTTGTAACAAATTATCAGATCCCTGTGAGCGACACTAGAAATTCTGAACATGCTTGTACCTAGTGAATCGTACGGTTGTCTGCATACAACTATCACCCTGTGTCTTTATGTGAAGCAGTCAATGAGGTTTAATAATTGAGGTTAGAACATTTGCGCATAATTATAATAAAACGATTTATATTTCATGCAAAACGAACACAGGCGTACACAGCATGCTACAGATAGTATGTCGATATTATGTAAAACAAGTTTCTGACGTCAATTAAACAATCTTGTTTATAGCTTACTGTCTGAAACATCAAAATATTTGACGAAATTAGGATGAGTGTTCATTAATAAATCTGCTCTGTACTAAATATCTATCACCGTTTTTAATTATTTCTGTGATTAATCACTGCAATACGATACGGTGTAATTATACGCTGGCTGGTATTGTAAACAGATGTTTAGATAACAGATCGACATGTAAACATCAACACGTGTTAAACCTGTAAAACTAATGCTGAAGCATGGAATCAAAGCCCGATTTGTTCGAAGCATGGTTACTTACTTCAAATCAACCTTAAATCATTAAATACTTATATTTTTAAATATTGCAATTCAAAATGAAACTTTTACGCGTGTGGGAATTTAAAAATATGCCAAGAAGATGAACAAACGTCCGAATCCTGGAATAGTTTATCAGATTTACAAATGAGACCGTTTTAAAAATTTGGCTGTATGAGTTGTGAAGTTGACCATGCGTTGTACAGTTAGACGATGTTGGCTCGTAAACTACAAGTAATTGGGTAACGGAGGGAGCATTCATTATGAGGTCACACGTAGTCCTACTGTCTCTCAGTATACTAGTAGATTAGCACTGGTACGTAATCGGAGGGAGCATTCATTATGAGGTCACACGTAATCCTACTGTCTCTCAGTATACTAGTACATTAACACTGTTTTACGTAATCGGAGGAAGCATTCATTATGAGGTCACACGTAATCCTACTGTCTCTCAGTATACTAGTACAGTAACACTGTTTTACGTTATCGGAGGGAGCATTCATTATGAGGTCACACGTAATCCTACTGTCTCTCAGGATACTAGTACATTAACACTGTTTTACGTAATCGGAGGGAGCATGCATTATGAGGTCACACGTAATTCTACTGTCTCTCAGTATACTAGTACATTAACACTGTTTTACGTAACAGTTACTGACAGACAGAAATATTATATTTACGGATTGGCGATGGTGTGTGAGTAAATAAATATTTACTTAATACTTTTGTCTGCACCCCTTTAACATTTAAATATCAGTAAAATGCAGAGCTTTATTGCGGAAGAAGTGCGCTGTTTCCTAACTGTCACGTCTTCGGTTAGAGAATTTACGTAAAAAAAATGCTGATAATTAAACAAAAACTTAAAATAATCAACCTGCTTCAAATAGATTGTTCTAATGCCTGACATACAATTGAAACAGGTGTACACCGCTTAAGGGCGCATGCTTTCTGATGTATATGAATGATATTTTCTGCTTTAGAAGAATGTGAGTGTTACCTTCAAACTCTTCATTATTACATTTAACATCAATCTGAGGGGAAAACGATGTACCTTTTAATATCAGCGAAAACTAGGAGCAAAATGAGCAGATACGTAGGAGTAGCGTGATCTTTGGCGAAACGAACCTCTCACAATCTTTTTTTTTCTCTTGTCTAAAAACGAAGTATAAATAGCATGTATTTTACACAGCGTGAGTCCTATTTAAAGCGTTTGTATTACTCCGGAATAAGATTTAACAGTTTGGTTAATAAAAAAGGCAAAAGTTGTTTTGAACACAAACAGGCAGTGGAACCCTATTTTGCGAGCTTTCGAAATTGTCTGTTTCCATTGTCAAGCAAAGAGTGTAAATGACCCGCGTCTCAACTCTAGACCTCAGTTAACAACTCACTAAGCCACATTGTGCCGGCTCAGTAAAGTCAGCTATCAAAAAATATAGAGTTATTTTGCACTCTTATACTGTAGGCAGTCATTCCGCCCCTTAATACGAAGAAAAACAACATAAAAAGATTGATAGCATGTTAAGGAAAGCTGGCACTCAGCTAAAATGGGTGATTAATATAAGCAAGCACAGCTTGACGGACGATCAGACCAAAGTAGTCGCTACGGGTCTAAATTATGCCATACGCCAAAGCACTTGCCGGTGGAAGAATTTGTAGAGGCGACAGAGATCGCAGTTCCAAAGCTCCACCAGACAGAGGCTGTCCGAACAAGATCGGAGGTGATTGGAGTCTTAACAAGAGCTAAACTATCAAAGGAAAATATTGATAAGGGAGAAAGAACGGGTCTTGATGCATCAAGGAAAGAAAAGCATATCATGATTTTACCAGCAGACATCGTTATGGATACAGCAGAGTATGAAGAAAACTAACCCCCATGCTAAGTGACAACAAACCATACGATGTCCTATTATGGTTTACACTGGCTCCATTGGCTACTCCGGGGTCAGCTGGTTCGAGAGATTTGTCGTCGGATCTGGCTGATATTACTGTTGAAGAGGACGACATTTTTAACTCACATGACGTAGTGTCTCTCTTTACTAATACAACAGTGGACGAGGCTGCTAAAGTCATAAGGGGTAGGTTTAAGGTAGTCAGAACCATGGAGAAGAGAACAAGCCTTTCTGTTGACAACATCATTGGGTTGTTGGAGTTCATGCTCAGCACCACTTATTTCTCTTTTAGGGGCACAGTTTACCAGCAAAGTTTAGGGCACCATTGGGGAGTCCAGTTTCACCAATTTTTGCCATTTTTTTATTGAGCATCTGGAGCAGAAAGCCTTCCCAACTGCTCCGATGGAGTGTCGTCTTAATCAATGAAAAATATAGTTGGCGATATCTTAAAAGTAGTCAAGAAAGGTGAGGTAAACAATCTATCAACTCACCTAAACCAGGCGGACGATTCAGGCTCCATATCATTTACATCACAAGAAGAAGACGGAAAAATACTTTCCTGGATACCCTTATCGCAAGAAAAGCTGCCAGTAAAGCACTCGCACAGACCAGTACCTCAACTTCGATTCACACCATCCTTTGCATCAGAAGGTGGGGGTATTACTGACCAAGAAGACATGGAAATCAAAGCGACATACCAATCAGGCTCTGATAACATGTGGATACCCCGAATGTTCGAAAAGGAATGAAGAAAAACAAATGGAAAAAAGCCATGCAAATGGCCCCAAGAAACACTAACGGTATGGTCACTTTCACATGCGTAAAAGGGGTGTCTGAAGCAGTTTCAAGAGTGTTGCGCAAACATCATAACTGCAAGCCCAGGCGACAACACAACACCATTAAGCAACTATCAGTTCATTCGAAAGACAAATTGCCGAAGGAAGATAAAACAGAGGTGGTTTACCAAATTCCATTTAACAGCTGCAACCTTGCATACATCGGGGAAACTGGTCGGATATTTATCATGCGCCTAAAAGAACATAAGAAAGACGTTGAAGCTATGAAAAAGCAAGTCTACACTAGAAAATACAAGGAAAACATCGGATAAAAATACAACAAATCCGCCATTACAGACCACGCTACACACACAACATAGACCTCAAAAGTGCCTGAGAGGGCAGACACATGGAAAGTCAAGAAATCAAAGATTCTATTTGGGTTAGAAAGGAAAGGGATGAACAGAGACGAGGGGGGCAACCATTTATTTTTATCTTTATGACCCCACTATAGATGTAACTTATTCACAAGTCCCTGTTGGCTAAAACGTTTCAGTGTTAAACGTCTAAGGATACTTGGGTGACCAAAATAAAGCGACTTGATGACTTATGTAAAGCGATTGTCGGACAAGCACCATTCAACAAAAGTTTTTTTATAAAATATTTAGCTGACAACAAAAGACGTTTTATAATAGACACACAGATTATCAATGTGATGTACACGCCTTAGAAACAAAGCCCGTTCAATAGAGACGTTATTCTAATAGCTACTTTTCTATGATACGTACTTCCTGTACAGAAGATTTCAACACGAAGAACTTATAAAATACCCACATTATCATGATTACCGGGGCAATGAGTGTAGACGGCTATACAAATCGATTTGCCACGTTTTAATCGTTCAACATGATATGACATGGTTGCGAACTTTGATTGCATTTACACAGCTAGTGTTCAAATGTTCTAAATGATCATGTTGATATTTCTAATACATTTAAGTCATGCGATAAATGAAATTATGTTTATCCAACAGCATATAAAATAAACAGCGTCTTCTTGGTTTTTTAATAGTAAGGTTAAGCGAATCCATATCACTAATATCAACTAGAATTAGACTTATCAAGTAGAAACTGTGGCTAGGGTAAAGTTTAAATTTCTCAAATAGGAAACTGTGGCTAAAGCTTATTGTATACTTCTAAAGTTGAAAACCGAGGCTAAAAATAGAATACTGTGGCTCAAGTTAAATAGTTTAAACTTCTCAAATTGAAAACTATCTAAAGTTAAGTTTTCACTTCTCATATAGAAAACTGAGGCTAAAGTTAAGTTTTCATTTCTCATATAGAAAACCGAGGCTAAAGTTAAGTTAAAATTTCTCAAGAAGAAAACTATGTCTTAAGTTCAGATCGACACTTTTAAGGCAGGAAGTTTTGATTAAGTTTAGTTAAAACCTCTCACGTACATGAAGTAAACCAGGACTTAAGTTTAGACTGCAACTGCTAAGGTAGACATTTTGGATTGTAGTTAAGACTGAACCCTTTCAGGTAGAAAAAACCCAACTTGGCATTTTATTTGTCAAGAGTTCATATGTGTACAGAGTATCCTGGTACGATTATAGGGTTATGATAATGTTTGGGGATTAAACACAAACAACCCAGGTCGGTTGTTATTAAAGTACATCATCCCCTCTTCATCTGCGTGCACATTCCGACACACATAATATTGACATGGTTTAAGAGAATCTTATGTAAATATAAACACTATTTGGTTATTCTATTTCACGGGTGGTGCATCTTAATTGAAAACAAGGAGGAAAAATTCAATGTGAATGAGTTTAAGTGATTTTAAAGAAAGACAATTTACGTCATATTGCCTTGTTGATGTCTGTTCGTCAAATTTGACAGTTTCGTTATGATTGTAAAGATGGATATCTTCTACACTTGCTCAATGTAATTTGCTCAAGGGTTCAGTGCACGAATATTGATAGGTTACAAAGTACATCCGACGAAACCTGCTGAAATACCTAAATGGTTTGTGTAGCCGTGCTATCATACCTTCAGTGTCATTAGTTAATGCATGTATTGAAGTATAACTAAAACCCAAGTTGATACAATTGGTTCGAAGCAGAAGTTCTCGATTTTTTTTATTCGAAAAGTGCATACCTTTTCTAAAAGGTTGGCTCGTGAGGTCTTTTCGTTTGTTTTGAAGTTTTTCCGATGATTGTTATTATTTCTGAATATCGGCTTTGTATATTACTTCCTTGTGTATTGAAGCAGTGGTACATGCAGATACTATCATTGTGTGTTGACGCTGTGGTATATTTTGTCGTGGTGTGTTGACGCTGTGGTATATTTTGTCGTTGTGTGTTGACGCTGTGTTATATTTTGTCCCCGTGTGTTGACGCTGTGGTATATTTTGTCGTTGTGTGTTGACGCTGTGGTATATTTTGTCGTTGTATGTTGACGCTGTGGTATATTTTGTCGTGATGTGTTGACGCTGTGGCATATTTTGTCGTTGTGTGTTGACGCTGTGGTATATTTTGTCGTTGTGTGTTAACGCTGTGTTATATTTTGTCCTTATGAGTTGACGCTGTGTTTTTATTTTGTCCTTATGTGTTGACACTGTGTTAAAATTATCATCGTGTATTGACACTGTGTTATAACTTGTCCTTGTGTGTTGACACTGTGTTATATTTTGTCGTTGTGTGTTGACGTTGTGGTATGTTTTGTCCTCGTGTGTTGACGCTGTGTTATAACTTGCCGTTGTGTGTTGACGCTGTGGTAGAGTTTGTCGTTGTGTGTTGACGTTGGGGTTTGTTTTGCCCTCGTGTGTTGACGCGGTGTTATATTCTGTCGTTGTGTGTTGAGGTTGCGTTATATTTTGTCCCCGTGTGTTGACGCCGTGTTATATTTTGTCCCTGTGTGTTGACGTTGTGGTATGTTTTGTCCTTATGTGTTGACGTTGTGGTATGTTTTGTCCTCGTGTGTTGTCGCTTTTTTATATTTTGTCCCTGTGCGTTGACGTTGTGGTATGTTTTGCCCTCGTGTGTTGACGCGGTGTTATATTCTGTCGTTGTGTGTTGAGGTTGCGTTATATTTTGTCCCCGTGTCTTGACGTTGTGGTATGTTTTGTCCTCGTGTGTTGTCGCTTTTTTATATTTTGTCCCTGTGCGTTGACGCTTTGGTATAATTTGTCCCTGTGCGTTGATGCTGTGGTATATTTTGTCCCCGTGTGTTGTCTCTGTGTTATATTTTGTCCCCGTGTGTTAACGCTGTGTTATATTTTGTCCCCGTGTGTTGACGGTGTGGTATGTTTTGTCCCCATCTGTTGCCGCGTTGTTATATTTTGTCCCTGTGCGTTGACGCTTTGGTATAATTTGTCCCCGTGTGTTGATGCTGTGGTATATTTTGGCCCCGTGTGTTGACGCTGTGTTATATTTTTTCCCTGTGTGTTGACGCTTTGGTATAATTTGTCCCCGTGTGTTGATGCTGTGGTATATTTTGTCCCCGTGTGTTGTCTCTGTGTTATATTTTGTCCCCGTGTGTTAACGCTGTGTTATATTTTGTCCCCGTGTGTTGACGGTGTGGTATGTTTTGCCCTCGTGTGTTGACGCGTTGTTGTATTCTGTCGTTGTGTGTTGACGTTGCGTTATATTTTGTCCCCGTGTGTTGACGCTGTGTTATATTTTGTCCCTGTGTGTTGACGCTTTGGTATAATTTGTCCCCGTGCGTTGATGCTGTGGTATATTTTGTCCCCGTGTGTTGACGCTGTGTTATATTTTGTCACTGTGTTGTTGACGTTGTGGTATGTTTTGTCCCCGTGTGTTGACGCGTTGTTATATTTTGTCGTTGTGTGTTGACGTTGCGTTATATTTTGTCCCCGTGTGTTGACGTTGGGTTATATTTTGTCCCCGTGTGTTGACGTTGTGGTATATTTTGTCCCCGTGTGTTGACGCTGTGGTATGTTTTGTCCTCGTGTGTTGACGCGTTGTTATATTTTGTCCCTGTGTTGTTGACGTTGTGGTATGTTTTGTCCCCATGTGTTGACGCGGTGTTATATTTTGTCCCTGTGTTGTTGACGTTGTGGTATATTTTGTCCACGTGTGTTGACGCTGTGGTATGTTTTGTCCCCGTGTGTTGACGCGTTGTTATATTCTGTCGTTGTGTGTTGACGTTGCGTTATATTTTGTCCCCGTGTGTTGACGTTGTGGTATGTTTTGTCCCCATCTGTTGACGCGTTGTTATATTTTGTCCCTGTGTTGTTGACGTTGTGGTATATTTTGTCCCCGTGTGTTGACGCTGTGGTATGTTTTGTCCCCGTGTGTTGACGCGTTGTTATATTTTGTCCCCGTGTGTTGACGCTGTGCTCTATTTTGTCCCCGTGTGATGACGCTGTGCTCTATTTTGTCCCCGTGTGTTAACGCTGTGGTATGGTTTGTCCCCGTGTGTTGACGCGTTGTTATATTTAGTCCCCGTGTGTTGACGCTGTGTTCTATTTTGTCCCCGTGTGTTGACGCTGTGCTCTATTTTGTCCCCGTGTGTTAACGTTGTGGTATGGTTTGTCTTCGTGTGTTGACGCGTTGTTATATTTAGTCCCCGTGTATTGGCGCTTTGGTATATATTGTCCTTGTGTGTTGACCGTACACAAAATATTATATATTTTTTATGTTACTTATGTTACTTATGTCACATATCGAATTCGTTGCAGAATTAATAATTGTTGCAATTAATGATATAAATGAAAATAATAAAGTTTATTATTTTGTATAATTTGTTACTGTAACTTTCCTTTTTCATTTTTGCTTCGTGGAAAATTTGAAAATCCAATTTTCCTGTGTATGTTACTAAGGTGAACAGAAATAGTCAGTTTTGACGAGACACCTAGCTCATGGCTGAACGGTAAATATACAAGCAACGAGCCTTAATTATCCAAATTAAACAAATTTGAGTACAAGACAATGAACATATACCTTCATTAAAACGGAGTACTGAAATTGATAAGGCTGTTCAAGATCTATTAAATATATTCAATATAAGAAAATTATATTCTGCAAATATTTGATTATTCACAAATAATAAACCATAAAATAATATAAGCGGTTAAGATAAAAGAATATTGATATGTCACAGTAAATATTAGCACTGTGTCGTCATTGCTGTATCAACCATACCATACATAAACAGCAAGCGATAATTATAGAAAGACTTGTTAGAAATGGCTGACATACATCAAACAAGGCTATCATTACAAGGTAGACCATTAACAAACACAGCTGCCTGCATATACACCAATCACGGGCTAGTAGTATGAGGTATTATAACTAGACTATACTACCGAATACTGAACATCACAGACACTAACAATGTGATTCTGAAGTACGAAAGCCTATTGAGCTCATTAAGATTCGCGTTTATATTTTATATTTTCTTCTACGAAAATGAGCTCATTTGGATTTCGTACTGAAGTCTATGCATAAAAGCAGTAGTATTATAGTGAAGCATTTTCATACAGATCCATACCCGTTTACTTTACCATTTTGAACGTATAAGACTTGCATATTTAAGTACAACAAATCAATCCTTGAATATGTCATTCGTAGCACTTTCGGAGCGTTTCCTTACTTCGTTAGCACTTGTAGAGTAAACGTACGGTTATGTACAGAGCCGTATTAACAAAGCTAAAAACACCTGACAGGATAGACATTTATATAGATAGACATTTATATAGATAGACATTTATATAGATACGTATATACATGCAGTGTGATGCAAACAGAGGAAAAACGACACCTGTTTCAAAGGAACAGAACTCTCCTATGCTAAATGATGTACATAAGGAAACTTTTATTTCAATATAAGACAACAGAATGCAATAAACCTGCGCATACCAAGGATACCCGTGTAAAGTGTGATTATGATATATACATTTATATAAAGTTAAAGTTTCTCTCCTAAATACAAAACCTTTGATTCAAAACTTAGCGTAGATGATTATAAAACATCATATAGGATATAAAAATAAACAAAAATTCATAAACATCATATTGTACAGAATCTACAACAATTAATAACTCATAATACTTACCAAAAAAGATCAACAGAGATACATATACTATACCTTCACGTACCGGTGTATCAACGACTTTGATCCAGAGGATATTTGACACGTACTATAATGTATTTAATACTGAACAAGTACAACAAAATCTGTAGTTAATGTTCCGTACATAATGAAGAACTTACAGGAAGGTAGGAGAAGTATCACCAGCACGCGCACCTGTCAATCAACATCGACTAATTACACTAATGACCTTATTAACGATGTAATGGCGGTGATATCGTCAGTAAGGACTGGCACATTTACTGACCTTCCTATTACGTTAATTAGTCAGACTCCATTTGCAGTATTGAGAATGTAAATAGTCGATAGACAATTAAATGTTTTGGAAACAATGCACAATTACCGGACCGGATAAAGAACAGACATTTTATTGAAAAGGTTATATCTTAATTTGAAGTTTTTGTTGAATATTCTTAAGAATCAATATAAATAACAGTTAGTTGAAGGGAAGTTGGTAAGTTGATGAATAGTGTAAGACTACAGACTCTGAACAGTATTGATGTTTTATTGATCATGGTAGTGTAACGCGTATCGTCACAATACATACGGTTTACCTCAGCATTCTCGAGGGTTGCATGTTGTATTCCGTTATCTGGGTCGTTTGTTATGTTTTCTCTTCGGTTTCTGTGGTTGGCCTTGCTTATCGTTACTGAGTTACTCGTTTGGTGACGCTGTGATTTACTTTAGATACAAAAAGAGTAAACATACTAACAGTCATTTAAGTGTCAAAGGAAAATATGAGTGAATTAATAGAACAAGTAATTATAATTAATTTAAACAGAGTTTTACTCAATATATCAACACATTTATCACAGATAATCTGAATATAGGAAAGATCTCAGAATCAATTCTCTGTTAGTAAATCTCATATAATTTACTTTTATAAACAAAACACGTACTTAATCCAGCGATGTCAATATTCCCGGCGTTGATGTGCTCACGTTGGATTTCCGATCAATATACATAAATGTATATACATTGTATAATAAAATTAGAATTTCTTTATGACCTAAATAAGTCCCGGACTGGCAAACAAATATTACACATAAACACAATAATATTACTACACATTATTGTAGCCAAAAAAGAAGACGGACAGACAATGCGTAAGACTGATTATTACATGTACAGTTAAATAAAACATTTTATTTCAAAGGGACTGGACACAAATTCTCACAACTTACTCGGTTTTCTCTTGTATACATTGTAGATCATTACAATCAGTGATTTTAACCTTGATACAGGTAACAGTAATGTGCAGTGCTAACGGAAGTACAAGTGTAAGGTCTACATTTCTCATCGCTGTTTTAGAAATATATGAATGAACTTTTGGCAGCGATATTAAAATCCTGAACAATTTCTTCATATATAAAGTATTTGTGATCTTTTAATTAACCATTCAAATTTATCTTGCGGATAGAGGGCTACATTACATACCTAAATTGATTCGATTTACTCAAAGTAATGTAATTTTAGCAAATATTACATAGTTTAGATAAAATTAAACCTCGAAGATCACTAGCTGTAGAAAGGTGAGAGAGTTATCATTTAAGAAGTACACACATACCCATGATTACCACGCCTCACTAGCTGTAGTCCGGAATTTTAGCCCAATTATAGAAAATAAATGTATTCTGGAGAAGGAACACGGATCCCTCAAACTTAGAGTTCGGCTATCAGGTACGCTAATGATGGCACCAAGTACTCTTATGAGGAGATGAATGTATAATATGTACCCTTGTGTTGTACATCTATGTCAACACCAAACAAAGGGCAGAGGTAGGGTAGATCTGACGATCTGTTTTTATTATTAATTTCCGGGTGGACTTTTGATTAAGGGTGATCTTTTATTTAACAACTTTAAAAACATTTAATCATAATTAAAAAAAATATTATTGGCGTTCATTAATATGTTATTACATGTTTTTTTGAAATGTTGTGGAGATTCTTTGTTTATATCTATGTTTTTTTCCTGCTATATCGTGGTGTTCTTTGGTAGATATATTCACTTTTTTCTCGATTGTCGTGGTGATTCATGGCATTTATATTTATGTTTTCAAAGTAACCTCTCGGCGATACTATTTTTTTCTGGTAAATACACGTAGCTATTCTGTTAGGTTAAAACATACCGAGAGTAAAAAAGTAGAACAGGAGAAATATCTTTCAGCATTTGCCTTAATCAGTTTATACAAATAATCTTAAAAAAATCAAAAACAATGTATCAACAATCTAATTGCAAACTACTGAACTATTAAGAAACCCATACGGCCTTAAAAACACGAACCTGTATTTTGTTTGCGGCGTGCAAATCGATTTGATCTATTGACAACACTCAATGTGTCTTTAATAATGGAATCTACATGGTTTCACTTCACCAAACTTCAGTTCTAGTAAGTGTTTATTATTTTACACCAAACTGTTGGATACAGAGACAGAGAAGGTGTATGTATAAAGGTATGTGTTAGTGTTTTACTGATAGACAACAGTGGGAAGGGCGTGGGAGGAGGAGCGATACCCCCATCGTTATCCGTATAGCAATAACTCATTCAATATTTCATCGAGGTGATTTATAACGCTTGAAATGATAAAATAACAATGAGTGATAAGTTACCTACAAGCCTTTTCTTGACGCGGACGATTTGTTCTCCCGGTGTGCATCGATGATATCGTTTTCTCGTCCATCCACAGCGCATTCTAGCGTGACTTTGCGAGATTTGAAAATAATTTTCCATCTGTTAAGAACTTTGTCTTTTTTTTCAAGAAAAGAAAATTGCGGTGGATGCTCCGAATTTTCCCGCCGAGAAGTTGAAAGTTTTTTATCAACCGAAGTGTAGATAATTTCTTTCTGAGGAGATAAGGAACGCCTCTTTTCATCTCACATGAGATCTTTTCTTTGATAAAAAACTGAACTTGAAAATGAAAATTTCAAATTACAGGCGAAGAAGTTGTAAGGAGCAAATTACAGTGTACTTATGTGAAGAGAATGTTGATGAATGACGGGGAACTCTTAAAGGGGAAACCTTTTTTTTGTGTAGGAAATTGTGTACGAAATGACATTTGTGATATTAGATCGTTCTGTGGTTTTCAGGACCGACAAAGAAAATGTTCATGTCAACAAAATGTCCATATTTACTCACTCATTGCGATGCAGTCAGATTATGCCATGGTGAGTCTTTACATGTTGATACTGATTTTCTTGTAATTAGTTATTTCAATACATGTTCAAACAGCCGTAATGTGTTTGATCTCTAAACACGCTTAGATAAGTTATCATAATTAGATTATCATATTCCAAGTGATTATAAAACGTTATGTGGATTAGATATACAACCAATTATGTTTTAAATCCTTTTCAACATAAAGAAATCTTAACAGACAAATTTAAAATAAATTGAAGAAAATTGAGCCTACCTCATTTTTTTTATATATTTTTTAGGGCCCAGATCCTGAAAAAATATGATACTTTTGATGAAAGATATTTTCATATCTTACATCGTTACCATCACAGTCCAATGGATCTGACAGAGGACATGATGGCGGGTGCCACTTGTGGAACAGGAACACACTCACTTCCGGACCACATGGGTTCACTTCCGGTATTTAATGGGTTCACACCGTCGTTTCTTTTATTTCGATGCATCCTCGGCCATGATGTTGTTGTCCTCATTTCAGTTAGTGTACTTGTTTTCACTGTATGTTTGCACTGTGAGATATTTACCCATACGTGTTGACGCAGTGGTATTTTATTATTTTATTTTGACGCCATATTTTATTTTATCCTAGTGTGTCGCCGCTGTGATACAATGTGATGTAGGGTATTAACGCCCTGGTATTTTGTGTGTGTGTTCTGTTGTGGGTTGATGTTGTGATAAATCCATGTGTGTTTATGCTATGGTAAATTGTACCCTTATTGCGTTTTTTGTCCTATAGGGTTGACGCTGTGGTAAGTATATTGTTTCATTTTGTGTTGACAATTTGGCACATTTCGCCCATGTGTGATGACGCATGGTATATTTTGTACATATGCGTCAGTACAACTCTGCTAAATCGTATCTTTATTTTGTTCACTTTGTCCATGTGTTGACGCTACAGTGCAATTTCTATTTTCTATAATACTTTGATACATTAAAAGACTTAAGTAGATGATAATACATTTATATACATGTACATCGACAGAAGATACCGCCTAATCTGAGATAAGATGTCCGTGTCGATGACCCATCGCTCTGATGAAGATGATACTCGGGTCATTGATGACAGAGAACGTCTGTTTAATCTCCTGTTTCACATGTAATTATAGCTCTGTGAAAGGTGTAACACGTGCATTCAGCATGGTGTCGCTGCTCCCATACGTAAATGTAGTACGTGTAAATGAAAATGTTCTTGTTTTTAAATTAACAAGAAGTTGCTAAATTGATGCAAGTGGATTTATATGAATATAAACGTGCATGTGGATGCAATGCACGTGCATCTGAGAGATACTTTCAACGGTCATAATGGAGGATTTTAATAAAAAGTATTAAAAGTTGTCGTTTGTTAATCTTGATTTTTGTTTTAATCACGACACCGATCGTAGGATCGTTAGTAAAAACTATAAATAGATAGAAATTTTACCTAAATTTCGAAACATGATTCAGTATATTATTTATCTTATCGTAGAAATGTCTTTTAAATAATTCTCATTAGTTTCACAACATAGAAACCCTTTCGTTACTAAAAAAACCCCAATGATAACGATAAAATAAAAAAATAAATAGAAATAATGATAACAATAAGAAGTTTCTTTCGTTTAACTCAGCTCTTATGATCATATGTAGGCCTGCAGAGGCGATAATGTAAAACAGGAATACAAATATGTTGATATCTTGCACCTCGTGAAATCATGAATGCAAGACCATAGTTGTTGATGATAAATATCGTAAATTATGTATTCTACCACCTTGATAGCGTTTTTGTCGCTGCAATTTGTTTTCGCTAAGTTATTTTTTACAACTCTTCATGAATATTTAGTATCCAACTGATATTTGACGCCACACTCAATGTTTTTAAATACAATTGTTTGTCGTTTTAGTTCGAGCAAATATTTAGGAATTTTGAGCTTTCTACACTTCACTAATATTTGTGCTTTTGTTTCCTCAAAGTAAACTCTTGTTTATAATAAAAAGAAGTGTGTACTTTTGAAGCATAAAAAACTTCATGCAATCATCATCTTTCTTAGCTGTTACATACACACGCTATTTATTTATGTTTCAAATACAGAAAATCTGTGTTTTTGTATAAGAAAGAATAGTAGATTGGTTCTTTGTTCTCTCAAATAATCTTGCGTTACAATAAAATTTACATTGTCATTGAAAAACATACCAAGACAAACAATTGATTTTCAATTTGGAGTTCATTGTTTTTATATTCCTGTATCCAATGGAAAATTATGCTTAATACCTGGTCACCAAAGAAGTAAATGAAAATGTTATTGCATACAAAGTATTTTAAAAATATGAGCCCGGTAATCATTGTATTATATTTCATAATTTTGTGTTTTATACTTTTATTGATGATTTCTATCGTAAACCTGTTTTTTGCTGCTGCCTCCAGTTAGTTCCAAGATTTGTTTCACATTTTTTTTTTATAAATTTATACTCAAAGTTGGCTCTTCACTTTGGTTGTCTACTTATTATAATTATTATAATAATTATAATTGCAATTCATTAGCATACGTTTTTTTGTTAGTATGTGAGTAGTTAGTATGTGAGTAGTTAGTATGTGAGTAGTTAGTTAGTATGTGAGTAGTTAGTATGTGAGTAGTTAGTATGCATGTGGTTGTTATTTTATTTTTACTCCTGCTCTCTATCATATGTATGGGGGTTGGCACCCAGCCATTCATCATTGTACTTCTTTCCTTTATTTTTAATGATATTTTTTTTTTCACTATCAGTATTTTTTCCCTTTTTAAAGTCATATTAAATAAAAAATAAATATACAACATTTGATATAGTGACCTATCTAGCTAAGATAAGCCACTCTAAAGCGCTCTTATTAAATTTACAACAATTATCCACCCTCAACTCGTATACCTCATTCTTCTTCGATGTTATACCATTTGTTTCCCATTTTCATTTCTCTACATTTCTCCGCCGGGTGTGTGCTGGTCGTTCTGTCTTTTTCTTTGAGAAAGCTATTACTTGCCTTATTTTGTTGCTTACTGAATTCCTCTGTGTTTGTCATACATTCATTTTTTTTCTTTCTATTATTTCTGCACTACTTGTAGTCCTTGCTATTGTCTTCTTATTAAGATTAGTCTGTTATTTTGTCTGACGATGCAATTATTGATGAAATGATATGCCCAACAACACTTTTTATATTTCGTAACCAAAAATTTCTGAAAAATGTTCGGATGAGTCGACATGAAGGTCCCTATCAGGAGTGTGGCTACCTGTCATGACTGTCGTTATAAGGAGTATATGTTCTCTCTGAACAACTTCAGCACTGGGGTATATTATCTGATAGGATAGGGCGAGGAAATCCTGATGGTAAATCATTACCATCTTTAATTTATGTCACGGTTATGAAATAATTGACAAATCGTGGTCGTAAGGTAATATTATGTGTAAAGATAGAGGTACGTTGGCAAAGAATGACGATTTTTTGGGGGGGAATAAAAATTATGAAGCTGTGAGTTGGATTACAAGATGTACGGTTAGTTGGGGAGTTGGGGGGAATGGGGAGGTTATACAAACCTGGAAGTAAGGCAAATGACTGACGACAAAAGTAGCCTGGGACATTTGGTCTTTGTTATGCCTGTGATTTCTCCAAGTGTGTTTAATTTTACCACATGGGTATCAGTTGTCTGTTCCCAATGTCTTATGTACATTTTATCGGCGCAGCAATGTGCACGCTAAGTACCAACACGCGCGCTTCTGTATGGAACTTGTAATTCTAGAATTCCAATTCACCGTAAAATTGTACATGAAATATGGCAAGGACATATTGCAGTCAATGTAAAAGAAATGGTCGCTGGTTAATAACGACTCCGAGGACATCTTGTAGGTAATCTAAAGAACACATCGCCGTTATAATGGCGCTGGAAGCAATACTGCGCATGCGCGTCTCGTGTTCCGAGGCCATTACACTGCGGGGTTTGTAACGTTAATCCATACATACACATAACACAAATTGTGATAAATTTTTACAAGTTTTTTTGATGCATTTGTTAGGTATGTTTTTATAATGTTGTTTTGTGCAATACACTTGGTGCGTTGTGGATCGAGAGCACCGTGTTCTATATCTGTGGAGTAATCAGTAGGTTTCGTACATGTAGATATCACGCCGCCGTGCCTTGTATCATCCTCTGATACAGAAAATAAATCATGATAAATCTCCACAAAGGTACACATTTAAGCTAAGGGAAATTTACATTTAGAGGTAAAAAGTATTCTAGCCAGGGACATGGGGAAAAATACATGTCCGACCTAGTATATCGAACATTCACGAGCATCTGAACACTTCCCGTACGGTTCCCCCAATTTTACTTCTCCTCCATCTTCTCTTCCCATCTTCTCATTTTCACTTTTATTTTAAATATATTTGTGTGTGTTTGTATGAAATCATATATGTATTGGTGTTTACATGGTAGTGTTCTTTATGTGTTCATAAATTCAGGTAGGAAGAGCGAGTGAGCGAATTCTCGGTACAAATCTTCTGTTTTTGTGATCAAAATAAAATATGAATACCCCAAAAATTGTATGAAAATATATGTATATATACTTTTTGGAAAGTTATTTAAATTTGTTTACGTTAGCCCAGTCCTTTTTCCCCTAAAGTGATTATAAAATATCTTTACAGTTTAAGACATATACAAAACAAGTCAAAACATGATATATGAATAAAAGTCTTGTTAGCTTTACTCACTGGACTTTATAGTTGTTATGACGATTTATAAAGTTTAATGACTATGAAGTTACAATTATATAAATATTAAATGTCATTATAATTATAAGGTGATCTATAACCTAATTATCATTTTGAATTGTATTTCTTGCTGACAATAAATACATTTGTTTATAGTTGGTTTTAATTTCGCTTGCTACATTTATCTAGAACTTTTTCCATTTTTGTGCAAATATTACCATGCACATCTGTCTCCTTTAAACACAAGCACACATTTGCTTTCTCATCTTCACTATTAATTTTGTTAAAGCTCAAAGGATGTACAAGCCACAGATGAGATAATTTCAACAAGGGAGGTAAATACATATATCTACCCATTGATAGAGAAAAGAACAGCTGCAATCTTCATTGATTAAAAGTGCATGTCTATTGAGTGCCTTGTCACAAATACCTACAGTGATGTATGATGTCATTACGGCTATAAGAGATATTGTCCTGACTAAATGGCACATAATGGTGACGACATTCCACCATCATCATAAGTAAATACTTGTCTATTACACAACACATAACAATTATTATGTTTTTACCCGGATAAATCACTTGTGCACACGAGTGTATCTATATCCAGGTATGTGTATATATCTTTAAGTGTCCCTCGGCATGTTCATCGGGTAACAACTACTGTACATGTAAAGTATATCGGTATCGAAACTGGGTAAGATTGTAAAAACTAAGTGGGGAGACAAACTCATTAAGAAAAACTCAGAAAAGGACACAAACTATGTTAGAAAACTTAGTAAAGAGACAAACAAAGTTAGAAAAACTCAAGAAAGAGAAAAAAAATCAGTAAGAAAACTCAAGAAAGAGATACAATAAGTAAATAAAACATGAAAGTAAAGAGACAAACTTAGAAAAACTCAATAAAGAGACAAACTAAATAAGAAAATATCAGCTAAGAGACAAACTACGTAAGAAAAACGCAATAAAGAGACAAACGGTGTTTGAAAAACTCACGAAAGAGACAAACTAAGTTAGAAAAACTCAGGAAAGAGACAAACTCAGTTAAAAATAACACAGAAATGAAACAAACTAAGTTAGAAAACTCAATATAGAGACAAACTAAGTTAGAAAACTCAGGAAAGAGACAAGCAAATAAGGAAAAACTTAGTGAAGAAACAAACGATGTTAGAAAAACTCAGGAAAGAGATAAAATCAGTAAGAAAAACTTTGGAACGTTCTAGTATTTTCATCTCTTTGTCACTACCATACAACTATGGAAATGATATTCTACCAAGCTTCTAGTTATACATATGTTTTAAGGGTATAATTTTTAAGCACAAAAAAAACACCTTTAAAAAGTGTGTTTTTGTTTAAAAACGATGTAAACAGATTTGATACAATATGACATTTGTCTCTGCTAAAGTAATCGGTACGGTCTATAACTCACAAAAATGAAGGACTGACTTGACGGATTTCTTTAACTAACGTTAACAACGTTTGATAGAGTTCATACTGAAAAAACCCACACGTAGTGGAAACAGAATCAAGTAGAAAAGACACCCATTCTAAACGTCAAAGTTAATAATCTACATTTAATATATATATCACTGACAGTTTGCCACCTTTTGAGAAAAACCATACAGTAACAATTTGTAAACGTTTTATGTGTATCGTGTTTCAATTCCGATGTCTTAAAGTATGCTAGTATAGGACTTTTTAATGTTTTCTTGAACAACATAAAAATTCAAGGCAGCACTGCGGTAAGATGGGAATATTAATGACCTTTTTGATGAGCAATACAAAAATTGCAACTGCTTTAAATTAATACACGACCCAAAAATAATTTTGCTACAGCCTTATAATAAAGCAGACTCTGACGTTTTTTCGTTTTTGTTTTTCAAATAGAAAATTGTGTTTATGGCGGCTGAACCAGTTTCGTTCCTTTTACGAAAACATGAGTAACGAACCTTCTTACAAAAACTACAGACAAAATTTATGGATACAAATTCCAAAATGTCGAAGATATTTACAAAAAGCGTTATATTACCTTTACTATGTATTATTACATACCGCGTCACAACCACACATACCAGGGAGTTCTAGAGTGGCATCGTTTTTATGTCCAGGTGAGAAAAAAGAGAGCAAAACATGAAATATTTGTCTGCTATCAAGAATACATTTATTCATGGTACGGAGAACATATCAACAATACATTGCCAGAATAGTTTGGTTTGGTTTAGTATTGTCTGACGTCCCATCAACAGCTATGGTCATGTAAGGACGGACATTGTCAGTATGGTTTGGTTTGGTTTAGTATTGTCTGATGTCCCATCAACAGCTATGGTCATTTAAGGACGGACATTGTCAGTAATTATCCCTTACCGTTACGAAAACATTTACTGGACTCGACTGTACCTGTCTATCAAGGAGTACCATTCCTGTTAATTCATCACATGCACGCACCATTAATTCCTAAGCACTTTTAATGAATCAACTATAAAACCTGTCATTTTGGTTCAAATCGATTTTTCTCAATTTTTTAACTATTTTTTCAAAACAACCAAAATATATTTTCGAACTTGAAAATATAATCTTTTCATTTTGTTTTAACTTTTTGTTTACATGAATAACGTTACAATGTACCATGACACCCGGATTTTTTATGACATGAAAAATATCTGTTTCTTATGTTTGTATTTCAAGCGTCGACAATGACTAAAATATTAATTTATCAACCTTTTTCATAGAAACGTAAGAAAAACAATTACACACCATATCGTTTTCTATATTTGAGGTTGCTGCGATGAAACACTAAACTTGTCAAGTTTTCAAAATCGGTTTTGCGTTAAAGATGTACTAGTTTCAGACATAAACATCCACATTGATATACTTTGAACATGAATAGATTAAAAATAGATTTTTCACTGTTTGACTACGACCATTTCTTTGCATAAATATTGGTTTGGAGAGAAAATGTTAATTTTTTTTGTAGCGTTAATAATATAATCTTGAACAAACAATATTAAAGTTAAGATCCCAAAGAAAACACGAAAAAGACCATTATTGACCAATTAATTTCAAACCTAAGATAAATATCATTACCATGGTAAATGGGTATAGCTATCTTACTGCTCCCTGTTGATTCCCGACTTTACGAATGGTACGTACGATTTATAATCAACGAAATACCTAAAAAAAAGAAGCACGTTATTTAGACTGTGATTTCTAGGTCAGTAATAATGTTTCAATATCTGCTATTTATTGATGTTAAAATGTGTGCCTAATCTAATTGCTGTTGTTTACCAATAAAATGTACCGGAAAGAAAATCAGTACTCCAATCAGGTGAACAGTTTGTCATGGTTTTGACTCTAAAAATGACGGCAAAAATAACGTTTACACAGTATGTCACACGCGCAATACAGAATGTATCAATTGATGAACTATGACATCAATTCTGTCAAAGTTATGGCGGTTCGCTGGCTTTGATATGTGAGTATACACGCGACCAGGTGGAACACATGGTTAACGTGTCACACATGCGCTGTGTGATATCTGCACATAAATGCAGCGGATAATTGTGCGTGAAGTATAACGACCACAACACAGCAGTGATGTAACCAGAGTCGTTTACGACATCATTACGACATTTGACAAGTTTTGTGGAATTATTTTATATCGGGTTTACGACCACACACGTGACCCCGTCGCGTGTTGATGGGATCAAACTACCAGTATAACTAAAGTTACCAAGACCTGCAAATACTGCTTCAGATAATGGCTATAATGGATAAATTTGTGTAAGATTTACTGTACATCTTTTGTCTATATCATCGTCAGCCTGTCTACCATGTTACTAGTATATTTTGTTAACTAATATTTAATGTGTTTCCTTAATAAGTCCTTCCATATCTAATATTAATCAATTTGTGGCAAAAAAACCGTACATGTATGTACAATTGTATTCATACTTTTACTTGACAGTCAAATTTGTCTGGGCATAACAAGTTTTATTTAAAATTTAATCAAATCACCAACAGAAGAAAATAATGGATAATTGTTGACACCTATTTTGTTTATTGTTATTTTATGTGCTTGGTTTTGATAACATTTTATAACACTACATCGGATCCGGACAATTTAAAATGAGGTAGTCTATGGTCGTACTGAAGTAACACTTAGCAGAAAAAAGGACGGCAGATACCCAGTATAGTAACTTACTACGGGCGCTAGGCAGCAAGTATACCGATACGCTCTCGAATCGTTCATAGAATACATCTATATATTTGTGTTAAGCAAATCTTGTCAAATAAATTTACTAGACTTTATGATGTAATATCGAATGATAACTGCTATGTAGTTCAAAGGTCGATTGAGTACAGCGCCTTTTAACAGTTTCCGGGGAGAAAAAAGAAGGTGGGACCTAAAACAAACACGGGCGCTTCTGTTAGACAAGTCCCGCTGGTTTATAAGACAAGTCTTCTTTATTCGTGTTTACTTTTACATTTTGTAAACAGTGATATCCGTTTTTTAAATCCGGTGTCGTTTCAAATCTTATTTTCATTAATCGATTTCCGTTTGAACATCAAACGATTTGGAAGGTAATGTGTCACGTATCACATGATGTGTGTCGCCTCCGTGTACAAATCGACAGCTGCATTAAAGCTATTCTGTTATTTTCTTTTCTTAGTTGTTGTAGTGATAATAATGTATCGTCCACAAAGAGAATCGACCTTCGATTATTGAATCACGATAAAGTTTCCAAGTCCTATTTGGGCGTTCCATGTGTAATATAATGATTGTCTTGTGTCATGCTATGATACATAACCGATCATAGAAGATTGCTTTCCTGTGTTGTATTCCTTTATCCTAATTTGTGTATAAATACATTAATGTATTTTATAAAAAGTAACGGTTTATCAAAATGACTGTTTCTGCATTGTCTGTTGGTGCGCAGGTACACAAAGCCAGAAAGTCAGCTGACACCTCTTCAAAGCCGAGCTATTTACCATCCTCAGTGGACAGGCGTCCTTCAGAGTCATTCTCAGTGACAGATTACGTACAGAAACTTAGAAAAAGCCCGACTGATAAATGGAGTATTTGATAAAGCTGTTCAATGCGTTGTTACCAAATGTATGCACAAGGGCTCTTCAAATCTACACATCGAATGTATGCTGTACGTGAACGTATTGATAGGGCTTGTTTACTTTCTCCGTGGGAGAAATACATCCGCGCAGCGGGAGAGTAAAGAGTTCACACTGAACGCGTATTTACTGCACATTAACGATAGTCTATACAGAAATATCATCCTCGGAACCTTCTCTACAGAATTAGGTGTAACGTAACATAATAAGGACATAGTTTGACCGAGACCATCACTGCTACCTGTATCACGGTCACTTTGCCTGTTTGTATTAAGACTATTTTTGAACGCTTATACATAACTGTGGAGAGTACTATTTACTTGTCAACTACTGTCTGTCATCGATGAAACCTTGTCAGAATATCTACATATTAACATATACAGTAACAGAGAAAAGCTTCATTACGATGACATATTTATAATATAGCGGTCCTCATGCCTTTAGTTCAGTTAGTATCACTAGATTAGGTATCACTTATTGCAGACAATATAATACTGGTAAGGGCCGCTTTCGTTTATCGCGATCCAACGGTTGAACCGGTTGAACCAGTTACAGATGAGCATTGACAAGGCCTTGCAAGGCCTGCACAAACGATGGGTTTATACCTCTACTTTGTATGCCATATATCTTATACCAGTTGTTGAATTAATTTTAAATTTCATATTTGCATACTTCATTTATTCCAGATTACGTATATAACAGCTTATTCTAAATCCCTGATGAGGTCAGGAATAACACTTGACAACCCTAGTCCTTTGTCAAAAAACCGACAATTTCAACAAGTTGAATAACACATCTTCATTAAAAATATGACCTTGGATGATTTTACTAAACATTAACATATTTGAGATGAGATCTAGTTTTGGACCTTTTTAAGTTTTCAAGTTATGTCATTATTAAGTGTTATATAGGTCTATATTTAGCTTTTATTTTTATGTATTCGAATTTGATAGTTAACATCAAGCAAGTAAATGCAAAAAATAGGCAAGCATTATGTAATTTAAAATAAAGTCGAGTGTTCAATAAATACAAGTCACATTCATCACTTGAAGGTAAACATTTCTGATAATCTTGAAGAATTAATCAAATGTCCTCTAACATATCTAAGTGACCAGGTTTCACGCCTGCCTGCGATTTCGATGGCTGCTAAGATAACTCGACGCATTTAACATTTAAAAATATTAAAAAAAAAATGTTTCAACTGCGCAGACATTCAGCGATTAGCTGTGAATTTGTTACGACATTTTTATGATAAGATTTCTTCTTGTAAACTGTCCACCACAATCAGCTTCGAGTGACTAAAACTGATTTGAAAAGTTCAGAACGAACAGCAAGGTTTAAGAAAATTACTACATGGAGAGACGCTTCCTGTTGAACGGGAAAGACAACACAGGCTGGTTATCTATAGAGCGCCACACAATGTTCTGTCAGAGGGTATCTATAGTGCGCCACACAATGTTCTGTTGGTGGTTATCTATAGAGCGCCACACAATGTTCTGTTAGAGGGTATCTATAGAGCGCCACACAATGTTCTGTTAGAGGTTATCTATAGAGCGCCATACAATGTTCTGTTAGAGGTTATCTATAGAGCGCCACATAATGTTCTGTTATTGGTTATCTATAGAGCGCCACTCAATGTTCTGTTAGTGGTTATCCCACACAATGTTCTGTTAGAGGGTTTCTATAGAGCGCCACACAATGGTCTGTTATAGGGTATCTATAGAGCGCCACCCAATGTTCTGTTAGCGGGTATCTATAGAGCGTCACACAATGTTCTGTCAGAGGGTATCTATAGAGCACCACACAATGTTCTGTTGGTGGGTATCTATAGAGCGCCACATAATGTTCTGTTAGAGGGTATCTATAGAGCGCCACACAATGTTCTGTTAGCGGGTATCTATAGAGCGCCACACAATGTTCTGTGAGTGGTTATCTATAGAGCGCCACACAATGTTCTGTTAGTGGTTATCTATAGAGCGCCACACAATGTTCTGTTAGTGGGAATCTATAGAGCGCCACATAATGTTCTGTTATTGGGTATCTATAGAGCGCCACACAATGTTCTGTTAGTGGTTATCTATAGAGCGGCACACAATGTTCTGTTAGTGGGTATCTATAGAGTGCCACATAATGTTCTGTTGGTGGGAATATATAGAACGTCACACAATGTTCTGTTAATCGGAATCTATAGAGCGCCACATAATGTTCTGTTAATGGAAATCTATAGAGCGCCACACAATGTTCTGTTATTGGGTATCTATAGAGCGCCACATAATGTTCTGTTAATGGGAATCTATAGAGCGCCACATAATGTTATGTTGGTGGGAATCTATAGAGCGCCACACAATGTTCTGTTAGTGGTTATCTATAGAGCGCCCCATAATGTTCTGTAAGTGGGTATCTATAGAGCGCCCCATAATGTTCTGTAAGTGGTTATCTATAAAGCACCACATAATGTTCTGTTAGTGGGTATCTATAAAGCGCCCCATAATGTTCTGTAAGTGGGTATCTAAAGCGCCCCATAATGTTCTGTAAGTGGGTATCTAAAGCGCCCCATAATGTTCTGTAAGTGGGTATCTAAAGCGCCCCATAATGTTCTGTAAGTGGGTATCTATAGAGCACCACATAATGTTCTGTTAGTGGCAATCTATAGAGCACCACATAATGTTCTGTTAGTGGGAATCTATAGAGCACCACATAATGTTCTGTAAGCGGTTATCTATAGAGCACCACATAATGTTCTGTTAGTGGGTATCTATAGAGCGCCACATAATGTTCTGTAAGTGGGAAACTATAGAGCACCACATAATGTTCTGTTAGTGGTTATCTATAGAGCACCACATAATGTTCTGTAAGCGGTTATCTATAGAGCACCACATAATGTGCTGTTAGAGGGAATCTATAGATCGCCACATATGTTCTGTTGGTTGGTATCTATAAAGCGGCACACAATGTTCTGTTGGTGGTTATCTATAGAGCGCCCCATAATGTTCTGTTAGTGGCAATCTATAGAGCACCACATGATGTTCTGTTAGAGGGAAACTATAGAGCGCCACATACTGTTCTGTTGGTTGGTATCTATAAAGCGGCACACAATGTTCTGTTGGTGGGAATCTATAGACTGTTACTGGGAATCTATAGAGCACCACATAATGTGCTGTTAGAGGGAATCTATAGAGCACCACATAATGTTCTGTTAGAGGGAAACTATAGAGCGCCACATATTGTTCTGTTGGTTGGTATCTATAGAGCGCCACACAATGTTCTGTTGGTGGGAATCTATAGAGCGCCCCATAATGTTCTGTTGGTGGTTATCTATAGAGCGCCCCATAATGTTCTGTAAGTGGGTATCTATAGAGCGCCACACAATGTTCTGTTATTGGGTATCTATATAGCGCCACACAATGTTCTGTTAGAGGGTATCTATAGAGCGCCACACAATGTTCTGTTAGTGGGTATCTATAGAGCGCCACACAATGTTCTGTTGGTAGTTATCTATAGAGCGCCCCATAATGTTCTGTTGGTGGGTATCTATAGAGCGCCCCATAATGTTCTGTTAGTGGGTATCTATAGAGCGCCCCACAATGTTCTGTTAGTGGGAATCTATAGAGCGCCACACAATGTTCTGTTGGTGGGTATCTATAGAGCGCCACACAATGTTCTGTTATTGGGAATCTATAGAGCTCCACATAATGTTCTGTTATTGGGAATCTATTGAGCGCCACATAATGTTCTGTTGGTGGTTATCTATCGAGCGCCACATAATGTTCTGTTGGTGGTTATCTATAGAGCGTCACAATGTTCTGTTGGTGGGAATCTATAGAGCGCCCCATAATGTTCTGTAAGTGGGTATCTATAAAGCGCCCAATAATGTTCTGTAAGTGGGTATCTATAGAGCGACACATAATGTTCTGTTGGTGGTTATCTATTATAGAGCGCCACACAATGTTCTGTTAGTGGGTATCTATAGAGTGCCACATAATGTTCTGTTATTGGGTATCTATAGAGCGCCATACAATGTTCTGTTAGTGGGAATCTATAGAGCGCCACACAATGTTCCCACATAATGTTCTGTTATTGGGAATCTATTGAGCGCCCCATAATGTTCTGTTGGTGGGTATCTATCGAGCGCCACATAATGTTCTGTTGGTGGTTACCTATAGAGTGCCACATAATGTTCTGTTATTGGTTATCTATAGAGCGCCACACAATGTTCTGTTATTGGGAATCTATAGAGCTCCACATAATGTTCTGTTATTGGGAATCTATAGAGCGCCACATAATGTTCTGTTATTGGGAATCTATAACGCGCCACATAATGTTCTGTTGGTGGTTATCTATAGAGCGCCACATAATGTTATGTTGGTGGTTACCTATAGAGTGCCACATAATGTTCTGTTATTGGGTATCTATAGAGCGCCACACAATGTAATCTATAGAGCGCCACACAATGTTCTGTTATTGGGTATCTATAGAGCGCCACATAATGTTCTGTTATTGGGTATCAATAGAGCGCCACACAATGTTCTGTCAGTGGGTATCTATAGAGAGCCACACAATGTACTGTTAGTGGGAATCTATAGAGCGCCACACAATGTTCTGTTATTGCGTATCTATAGAGCGCCACACAATGTTCTGTTGGTGGGTATCTATAGAGCGCCACACAATGTTCTGTTGGTGGGAATCTATAGAGCGCCCCATAATGTTCTGTTGGTGGTTATCTATAGAGCGCCACATAATGTTCTGTTGGTGGTTATCTATAGAGCGCCACATAATGTTCTGTTGGTGGTTACCTATAGAGTGCCACATAATGTTCTGTTATTGGGTATCTATAGAGCGCCACATAATGTTCTGTTGGTGGTTATCTATAGAGCGCCACATAATGTTCTGTTGGTGGTTATCTAAAGAGCGCCACACAATGTTCTGTTATTGGGTATATTGGGAATCTAGAGCACCACACACTGTTCTGTTATTGGCAATCTAGAGCGCCACACAATGTACTGTTAGTGGGAATCTATAGAGCGCCCCATAATGTTCTGTTGGTGGGAATCTATAGAGCGACACACAATGTTCTGTTAGTGGTTATCTATAGAGCACCACATAATGTTCTGTTAGTGGGAATCTACAGCGCCACAAAATGTTCTGTTAGTGGGTATCTATAGAGCGCCGCACAATGTTTTGTTATTGGGTATCTATAGAGCTCTACACAATGTAATCTATAGAGCGCCACACAATGTACTGTTAGTGGAAATCTATAGAGCGCCACACAATGTCCTGTTGGTGGGTATCTATAGAGCGCCACGCAATGTCCTGTTGGTGGGTATCTACAGAGCGCCACACACTGTTCTGTTATTGGGTATCTATAGAGCTCTACACAATGTAATCTATAGAGCGCCACACAATGTTTTGTTATTGGGTATCTATAGAGCTCTACACAATGTAATCTATAGAGCGCCACACAATGTAGTCTATAGAGCGCCACACAATGTTCTTGCCACATAATGTTCTGTTAGAGGGAAGCTATAGAGCCCCCCATAATGTTCTGTTAGTGGGAATCTGTAGAGCGCCACACAATGTTCTTGCCACATAATGTTCTGTTAGTGGGAATCTGTAGAGCGCCACACAATGTTCTTGCCACATAATGTTCTGTTAGTGGGAATCTGTAGAGCGCCACACAATGTTCTGTTGGTGGGTATCTATAGAGTGCCACATAATGTTCTGTTATTGGGTATCTATAGAGCGCTACACAATGTAATCTATAGAGCGCCACACAATGTTCTGTTATTGGGAATCTAGAGCGCCACACAATGTTCTGTTAGTGGGAATCTAGAGCGCCACAAAATGTTCTGTTGTTAGTGGGTATCTATAGAGCGCCACACAATGTTTTGTTATTGGGTATCTATAGAGCGCCACATAATGTTTTGTTAGTGGGAATCTAGAGCGCCACACAATGTTCTGTTATTGGGTATCTATAGAGCGACACACAATGTTCTGTTAGTGGGAATCTAGAGCGCCACAAAATGTTCTGTTATTGGGTATCTATAGAGCGCCACACAATGTACTGTTAGTGGGAATCTATAGAGCGCAACACAATGTTCTGTTAGTGGGAATCTAGAGCGCCACACAATGTTCTGTTATTGGGTATCTATAGAGCGCCACACAATGTTCTGTTAGTGGGAATCTATAGAGCGCCACACAATGTTCTGTTAGTGGGAATCTAGAGCGCCACACAATGTTCTGTTAGTGGGTATCTATAGAGCGCCACACAATGTTCTGTTAGTGGGAATCTAGAGCGCCACATAATGTTCTGTTATTGGGTATCTAGAGCGCCACACAGTGTTCTGTTATTAGGAATCTAGAGCGCCACACAATGTTCTGTTATTCGGTATCTATAGAGCGCCCCACAATGTTCTGTTAGTGGGAATCTAGAGCGCCACCCTAACAGTGTTAAATATGTAGTGGACTTTTTATTACATGTTCTTGTTTCTATCATTTCTATCTTACCTTACTCTCCGTTAGAAGTTTTGAGAACCATCCTTACCTAATTTATTATCATTTGGTCACACTTGACGCTAGTCAGACAAAAAATGTCTGACGGTCGACGTCCACCTTCATCTTTTTCTTATCAAGATACAGGAAAAACTTGATATAACTTGTGCCTAATCCTCTGCTCAAATTTGGGGCAATAAATATGTTTAAATCAGAAAACAGGAAAAACACATATACCTCACGTTTTGTATATCAAGACCTGATAGACAGTTTATCGGCACGAACGGTTTATCTTGGCATGTTAGAGCATATACCTGGTGTTACTCTCGATTAAGGACAACATAATCACCACGTCATCTTCACATATCGATTATTTAGTTGTCAACATGAACTGTTGTATTTGTCATTCTTTACTCTGTATGACCAGCTCAACTCTTCTCTCCACAAACTCCTTTTAAGTTTATTTCTGAGCAAATATCTTCTTTTTTTAATATTTTTTTTGCAATGCAAACGTTTAATTTTTTCTTGGTTTTAACAGTTTGTAACGTCATGAAATATGCATATCTCTGTCAATCATACATACATTAATAACGGCTTGTTATCTCTAATAAATCGACCAGTAATTTTATTAATAAGAAGACAGAAGATTATGATAAACAGGTTCGGACTAAAACATTATCTTTATGTTGCCATTTTCAATTTACTGACTGAAAATATGTTGGATAAAAACTTCTTTACTATACATTTAAATTGTTTTTGCATATTTCACAGATTTTTAATGCCCTTCTTAAAAATAAAACGCTATTGGACTGCCTATACAAACGCAACTAAAACGTGTTCACAAATAATAACAAGTATAGATATTCTGGGGCGTCTGGTCCAGTACAGAAATGGATGGTATTACAGATTACAGTGCATTCGTCTAAAAGTAACTTGAACAATGATCTCAACGGTTGCTACAAATGTATTTACATGCGCCTACTGCCAAAACTCTCGCATTGAAGATGTCCAACAATAACATCCTTTGTATCAGTACACTAAAAGGCAGATTCACTGTAACATCATGCAGATCATGTGACCATGAACTCGAAGCACAGGTTTCCATTGGCAGTTGTTATTGATGATGTAAAATGCTATAAAATTGCCTGTGGGTTTTAACGACTGGTTTTAAAAGAGCCAAGTGCCGTTTCGCTTTAATATTATTTGTACGAGTGTGATCTCTATTGCTAAACTATTACCTAGTTTTGGTTAGACATAAGAACACTGCCAGCTAAATATGAGTAGTTTGTTGGTGTAAGTTATACTATTTTTCAGATATTCGTACGAAATATAAGCATGGGAAATGTCACTATAGAAGAGACCGTAGCTATAATAACAGCATATATCGATAGCATATTAACGATTAAATATAATACATGTACTTAAGTACTGTACAATGTATTGAATTTTGAAAATGACACATTTAACTTGTACAGCCCCATGGCGTAACCTTATCATTTTCCTATAACTCTTCAATTCATAAATGAAATGATCGCTTTAATTTGCTACTTTCAGCCACCTCTTTTTTCTAACCCTCTAGTCCCCCTCCCCTTTATTTCCTTTAAGCACTTATGTACCAACAGGCGATGCCGTCCTGTTCAATGAATGTAAGGAGATAATATGTATATAGGTACCGTGTGTTTGTTCTGGAGTCCTTGTATTATGTATATTATTTGTATTACTGAAATATATTGACAATAAAACAAGGTTTAAACTAAAGAGTAATTGTCTGTTAAGTCGAATGTGTGTGCATTTATATGAAATACTATATACGGGAAAATTTTCGCTGCAGTTTAATATTCGCATATTTCGCCCTCCGTGATGAAGGCGAATTTATCATTACATGGAATAGAATTAAACAACAAAATGTACATAATAATTAAATATGAAGGGCGAAAGTAGCACTGCTCGAAAATTGATTTAATTGGGGAAGGGCGAAAGTTTGACTGTGCGAAAATTGTCCTCTACCAGCTGTATTAGTACATAGTTTTATTTCCGTATAGGAGTAGATAGTGGGATTCTATGATGATGGCACAGCGACATCAGTACCTATAGACGTTTGTTCCCATAGGCAACGTTAACAAAATGGCGAACTCCCTTTTGTTGTGATGGTATTGTGAAATATTTATCATTTCATAACACAGAGGTTTACGGAAACTTATACAATGGATTGTAAATGATTAATGAAATATAAAAAGGCGAGGAAAAAGAAATTAAAATGAAACGCAGTTGATATTCACGAAAAGCGACAATAAAAATGCCATATCACATTTCAACGTAAAAAATGACAATGGATAAAAAACCTACACACCGCCCAGTCCATTGGGAACAGTTGTAAACGTCTGGCCCATTTTATTCGCAATACCTTAAGGGGTCTGAATTAAATTCGGAACATATTGTTTCTTAGATATAAAGGACAACGTCACTCGAATAAAGCGTCTACATATTAACGACTGTAGGTGCCAATCAATATATTTGATATACACACAGAGTATATACATTTTTCATTCCTCCACCGATGACAGAATAAAACATATTGTTCAGGGTAAATATTGAAATGATAAGAAATGTTTTAAACCCTTTCACTATCATTTGCATGCTTGCAGGCAAACTGTATAGTTCGGTATTGAATAAACACTCTATTGATTCAGAGTTCATCAGGGTCATTGAAATGTTTGTATTACTCTACTCGTACTTGACAAGAGTTGTGCCGCCTACTAGGAGTTTTTTGAAGGTCATGGTAACTTGTTTTTACCTGCCGCAATAGTCTAGCCTATAGTTTGTTACTAACAGAGACCCAGTTTACTACCACAAGACTAATACACTTTTAAGACCCCGTTGAAAAAATGATAAACCTAGTTGTTGAAGGTTGCGATCGTAACACACATTTCGAAGAAATTAGCACATTAGAATATATATAATTCAAGTTGAATAAAACTCAATAATTCGATAATGACGCAAGGTCCTTGTTGATACATTTGTAAGGCCGCAGTACAACGTCTTGTGGCAAAAGCATTGTGCTAGAAAACGTGAGCCAAAGTATTTCTATAGAACCTAAGGTAGAGTTCATCCCTAATTTCTTGTTGTTCATTAATAGAATCTCCCCCTACCTTGAGGGTGTGACAGAGAAATCTCCAACCCTAGGGTGAATTATTTGGTTGTCTATCCCGAGGCCGCGCCGAGGGCTAGACGACAAAATAATCATCTCGAGGGTTGGATATTTCTCTGTTACTACATCAAGGTAGAGGTTGATTACCTTTCTTCCATCATTCTAATACTGTGTTAAAATAGAATAGTTTTCAGCATTTGTAATATGTTGTTTATTCTGGTTTGTACATGCCTTCTGCCATCTTCAGCTGATTATGACTTCACAACTGATTTTCCGAGTGATTTCATTGTAGTGCTTCTTTCTGCGTACAATATGTCATACGCTACGGGGTGACAGAGAAATCATACCGTAGGGATAACAGAGAAATCATACCGTAGGGGTGACAGAGAAATCATACCGTAGGGGTGACAGAGAAATCATACCGAAGGGATGTCAGAGAAATCATACCGTAGGGATGACAGAGAAATCATACCGGAGGGGGATAGAGAAATCATACCGTAGGGATGACAGAGAAATCACACCGTAAGGTTGACAAAGAAATCATAAAGGAGGGTGACAAAGAAATCATACCGTAGGGATGACAGAGAAATCATCCCGTAGGGGTGACAGAGAAATCATACCGTAGGGGAGACAGAGAAATCATACCGTAGGGGTGACAGAGAAATCATAACGTAGGGGTGATAGAGAAATCATACCGTAGGGATGACAGAGAAATCACACCGTAAGGTTGACAAAGAAATCATAAAGGAGGGTGACAGAGAAATCATTCCGTAGGGGTGACAGAGAAATCATACCGTAGGGATGACAGAGAAATCATACCGTAAGGTTGACAAAGAAATCATAAAGGAGGGTGACAAAGAAATCATACCGTAGGGATGACAGAGAAATCATACCGTAAGGTTGACAAAGAAATCATAAAGGAGGGTGACAGAGAAATCATACCGTAGGGGTGACAGAGAAATCATACCGTAGGGGTGA
>NW_018408028.1:1170486-1198919 GCF_002113885.1 Mizuhopecten yessoensis
TGACAGAGAAATCATACCGTATGGATGACAGAGAAATCATACCGTAGGGATGACAGAGAAATCGTACCGTAGGGATGACAGAGAGATCATACCGTAAGGTTGTCAGATAAATCATACCGTAGGGATGACAGAGAAATCATACGGTAGGGATGACAGAGAAATCATACCGTATGGATGACAGAGAAATCATACCGTATGGATGACAGAGAAATCATACCGTAGGGATGACAGAGAAATCATACCGGAGGAGTGACAGCAACGGGTGTCCTTGGGGGAATCATTGAGAAACACAAACTTTGTGTCGTGTTGCGCCTCGTGGCACTTGACGCCATGTTTGATTTATACGTCACAGTTTTCTAAGACGTTATTCATGTCATGTGACCTTGTCGGGGTGTTTTAATCAATTATTATTTATTCATTTTAATTACATCGATATACCATGTATATCCGGTATGGCTCGGCATTTTCATTATCCCAAATACAATTATGGTTATCGTATTATCTGCTTCGCCTGGTATTTCCGGGAATGCCACTAGGTGGGGTGAACAATCGCATAAAATACCAAAAGACAGATAATATATTCAAAAAATATAGTATTTGTATACAAAGCAGTATCCTTGTAATTATATCGATATACAGATAACTATTCAACTGTGTTATCAAGGACTGTTAACTTCAATGTAAGTGTTTAAGAATACGTGGAACCGTGTTTAAATGCTGACTGTTGAGGTTATTGACAAGGCAGACAACTCCTGTAGACAAGCATGTTTCATCGTCGTCAATGACAATCAAATAAAATCGACGTCATAATTACGTGTTTGAGCACCATTTTGAATAATGCGCGTGTACTTAGCAGTTCCTTTTGATCTGCTATCGTGAATTACGTTTGAAGTACCAAGGCGGGCCAAACATTACAGTCCAAGTGTTAATAACGAGGATATCAGCAAAGTATTTCTTCTTAAAAAAATAAGTAAATGTTAAAAAAAATCTTACAGGTTACAGAATAAAAAAGGCATTGTTACATAAGACCACCTAACTTTCGAAAAACGTTATGATCTTACTCTTAATTAAGTAAGCGGCCATGTACTCCAAAAGTCAGTAAATGCACAAATATTTGCGCGTGAATTACACGCACGCCCTTTGTACCACTTGGAGATCCTTTTGGCACTTGTATTCTTACTTCTTTCTGGCGTCGTATGAATGTCTGTACTGCCTCCGTGAATTATTTGTCTGTCCTGTATCCGTAACGATGAATGTCTGTCCTACCTTCATGACTGTGTGTCTGTCTCGTCTCTGTAACCCTGAATATCTGTACTGTCCCCATGGCTGTGTGTCTGTCTCGTCTCCGTAGCCCTGTATATCTGTTCTGTCCCAATGACTGTGTGTCTGTCTCGTCTCCGTAACCCTGAATATATGTACTGTCCCCATGGCTGTGTGTCTGTCTCGTCTCCGTAGCCCTGTATATCTGTTCTGTCCCAATGACTGTGTGTCTGTCTCGTCTCCGTAACCCTGAATATATGTACTGTCCCCATGGCTGTGTGTCTGTCTCGTCTCCGTAGCCCTGTATATCTGTTCTGTCCCAATGACTGTGTGTCTGTCTCGTCTCCGTAACCCTGAATATATGTACTGTCCCCATGGCTGTGTGTCTGTCTCGTCTCCGTAACCCTGTATATCTGTTCTGTCCCAATGACTGTGTGTCTGTCTCGTCTCCGTAACCCTGAATATATGTACTGTCCCCATGACTGTGTGTCTGTCTCGTCTCCGTAACCCTGAATATATGTACTGTCCCCATGACTGTGTGTCTGTCTCGTCTCCGTAGCCCTGTATATCTGTTCTGTCCCCATGACTGTGTGTCTGTCTCGACTCCGTAGCCCTGAATATATGTACTGTCCCCATGACTGTGTGTCTGTCTCGTCTCCGTAGCCCTGAATATCTGTACTGTCCCCATGACTGTGTGTCTGTCCCGTCTCCGTAAGCCTGTATATCTGTCCTGTCTCCATGACTGTGTGTCTGTCCAGTCTCCGTATCCCTGAATGTCTATCCTGCCTCCATGACTTTGTGTCTGTCCCGTCTCCGTGACCCTAAGTGTCTGTACTGCCTCTATGACTGTGTCTGTCCCGTTTCCTTAATGTCTGTTGTACCTCATTGCATGTGTATCTGTCCGGTCTCCATGATACTGAATATATGTTCCGTCTCAGTGACTCTGCATGTCTGTCCCGTCTCAGTGACTATGAGTGTCTGTTCCGTCTCAGTGACTCTGCGTGTCTGTTCCATCTCAGTGACTCTGCGTGCCTGTTTCGTCTCAGTGACTTAGTGTTTGTTCCGTCTCAGTGACTATGAGTGTCTGTTCGTTTCAGTGACTCTGAGTGTCTGTTCCATCTCAGTGACTCTGCGTGCCTGTTTCGTCTCAGTGACTTAGTGTCGGTCCCGTCTCAGTGACTATGAGTGTCTGTTCCGTCTCAGTGACTCTGCGTGTCTGTTCCATCTCAGTGACTCTGCGTGCCTGTTTCGTCTCAGTGACTCTGAGTGTCTGTCCCGTCTCAGTGACTCTGAGTGTCTGTTCCGTCTCAGTGACTCTGAGTGTCTGTCCCGTCTCAGTGACTCTGCGTGTCTGTCCTGTCTCAGTGACTCTGAGTGTCTGTTCCGTCTCAGTGACTCTGCGTGTCTGTTCCGTCTCAGTGACTCTGCGTGTCTGTTTCGTCTCAGTGACTTAGTGTTTGTTCCGTCTCGGTGACTCTGAGTGTCTGTTCCGTCTCAGTGACTCTGCGTGTCTGTCCTGTCTCAGTGACTCTTTGTGTCTGTCCCGTCTGAATGACTCTGCGTGTCTGTCCTGTCTGAGTGACTCTGAATGTCTGTTCCGTCTCAGTGACTCTGCGTGTCTGTCCTGTCTCAGTGACTCTTTGTGTCTGTCCCGTCTCAGTGACTCTGAGTGTCTGTTCCGTCTCAGTGACTCTGCGTGTTTGTTTCGTCTTAGTGACCTTGAGTGTCGTTCTCGTTCTGTAATTCCAGGAGCACCACCGTTTGTATAGAAGCAGGAAACACTAGAACATGTCATACGGAAAATCTCTGCAGTAAATCATGACGGATCATCTGATATATTTTTGTATGTTAGTAGGAGACACCTGAAAGGGTGAAAGGTCAAATTTTCCTTTGTTCCTTCCTTGATACACAAGTGTGATAGTGTGGTAATGTTCGTTGTGATAACTTTGGACCACGAACGTAACCTGCTGTTATAAAGTTAACTTTGTCCCAAAAATTAAGCGACCATTGAAGGAAGCTTCATCAAAAAATCCGTTTTTAGGAGAGAAAAAAGGAGAAGAAAGCAACAGCAAAAACATAGCGGTGTGAGCGTTTCTTTCCAATAAAACGTGATTTTTATACACAATTTTTTTTATCATTTTGATCGAAATTGTATAAGTGCAAATGAAAGTGCTTTGCAATTAGACAAAGACAGATTTAGCCAATGTGTTAAGTAGGCAACAATATACGTTTGTTTATATTTCTTACTGAGGGATACAAAACATAAATGTAAAAGTGCACAGACATGTCGACCGAACCTGAATATTATTTAATTGATAGTTTATGTTAAGTGTTTCGGTAAGTGTCGAGGCCAGACAGTGCCAGGTTAACATAGATTTGTAGTGTATAGCGTAAAAAATAAATACATGTTGGCGTGTTCAATCCAGCACAGATACAAAACAGACAAAAATTGAAAAATCTGATTTTAAAAGGTAAGGTTTTATTTTTATTTTTATTTTTCCCCGTGTGTATCTATGACATCAAAATTATAGCGGTCTTACCATTGATGAGACGGAGCCTTCCTGTGTATATACTTCATACCCCAGAGGGCTCATTATTGCGACAAGGGGTTGAGATAACGATAATATGCATATTAAGTTTTGTCGTTTAATTGTCTCGTTATGTCGACATGCTATTTTTCTATTACTAGGGAGACATATCCGGATAGGGAAAGTAGATAAGGGAAAAAACATATGATTTCATTCATTAGATTGTTTTAGTTTTAAAGACAGAATATGAAAACCTGCTGATGTGGTAGTTAATATATTTCCTGCACTCTTACACGTGAGTTTGAGATTTTGTGTGTCGTTTGTGTTTCTCCCTGAAACCTGAATGATGATATTCTTTACCAGTGCGTGATCGGCGTGGTTTCGCGGGTGACATGAGCTACCGTACATGATCAGGCACAAGGCACATATATCCCATTATTAATAACGAGCGATGATAGGGGTGTATTAATGCTATGAAGATAGGTCGTAGCCTGCCCCACACTATGTCACCAAATTCTTTCTTTAATTATCTTGATGAAGTGATATTGTGTATATAATGATGCTAGTGACAGGCCACAGCCTTTTTTCCAAGATGCACGTGTATTTCGTGACGAGTCTGTCGGGTTTAATATAGACAATTATGTGTACTAGTAAGATGATGATGATGACATTTGATAAACTCGAGTAACAATGCACGTACATTGCATGTCGGCGTATTATATGTTAATGTCTTCTTAGTTTACCATGACAACTGGTATTTTATCGTTCTTTCACGCAGCACGCGTACTGCCAGACCGAAAGTGGCACGTGTCACCTTTATGTAAGGAGTCAACACACACTTGCATTCTAAGACACATACAGATGATGTGTTTGACTTAAAAACCAGTAGTGAGAGTCTGTATCCGTCCTATTGTACATCAAACGATACGTATTGTCTTTCTTATTGTGGGCATACAATATAATCCCGCTGTCCTCTGTTCTACGGTCCAGTAGCTATAGGTCAAACGATACGTATTGTCTTTCTTATTGTGGGCATACAATATAATCCCGCTGTCCTCTGTTCTACGGTCCAGTAGCTATAGGTCAAACGATACGTATTGTCTTTCTTATTGTGGGCATACAATATAATCCCGCTGTCCTCTGTTCTACGGTCCAGTAGCTATAGGTCAAACGATACGTATTGTCTTTCTTATTGTGGGCATACAATATAATCCCGCTGTCCTCTGTTCTACGGTCCAGTAGCTATAGGTCAAACGATACGTATTGTCTTTCTTATTGTGGGCATACAATATAATCCCGCTGTCCTCCGTTCTACAGTACAGTAGATCAAACAATACCGATTGTCTTTCTCATTGTGGGCATACAATATATAATCCCGCTGTCCTCCGTTCTACGTACGGTCCATTAGGTCAAACAATACATATGCTTTACAATACTGTACGAGTTAGGTCTAAGGTGTAACCTCTAGTGGTTGGGCGGCGCAATAGAAATCGCATTCGTTTTTCTCCAAAATAGCGGATGTTCGATGCGCCGATTAGACGTGAACAGGTATTAGGTCCACGTGGGTTCCTTAGGGTTCTTTAGTTTCCTTCCACATAACAACCCAATGCGCCCTTCCATCTTGGCAAACAAGCATAATTGAAATAAGCTGATTGTTTTATAATTGTTTAGTAAAATGTAACATTTCAATTTAGCCATTGAATAAGCTCATCATTATTGGGTACTGTCGTCTAATGCCTTCTTATAACAGGCTGACGATTAGTTTATGAGCTTAGCCATAAAACTACAAACAGTTATTACAGTTTAATTTATTTCTAATACAACAAAGTAAAGTGACGATATCTTTATTTGTATTACCCGGTACAACAATAGATGACTAACGATACAAAACAGAGATCACATGACCTATCTCTAATTCACTGGACAGAAAGCGTGAGCGTCGGTACAGTTTTAATGCCTTGTTTTAATATATCTGATGTGATCTTGTCTAAATCTGGACGCAACTCAATTTGAGTAAAATCTTATTTTCCTATCTCCGACGCGTGAGAGTTCCGATGTAAAAATGGCTATCTTTGCGGTGATTGACACAATCTCAATGCATGGCCATGTATTCTGTTTCAATCAGCACTTGTAATCTACGAATGCATCCCATATTTACCGACTTAACTGATATTTGAGTATTCAGGCAAATGTTGTGGGAGTATCGCATTGTACACTCAAAAGTATGGTTAACTTGCTTTCGTGTATGGTTGACATGGTATCGCAGCTATACCTGGATATTTACACAAGCTACAAGAGTTAATAACTCTATTTCAATCTTTGAAATATCGATCATATAAAAACATGCTCCTCCCTTTGAAATAATTCCACATATTAATCCTGTAAAATATCTATACTTTTGATAATTCAAGCTTTGTGGATTTCTTTAAATGACGTCACAAAAAGCACTGATAATACTGTGTACAGTTAAAATATCAATTCTTGAGGGATATAGTTATAGTTACATAGTGATATAGTTATAGTTATAAAGTGATATAGTGTACAGTTAGAGTATGGGGTTGAGGGATATAGCAATTTTCTTGTGTCCCGAGACCAGGTCTATTTCCCGAGGCGAAGCCGAGGGAAATAGGCATGGTCAAGGGACCCCAGAAACTTACTATATATGCCTCAACCCCATACTTTAACCGTTTTATTATACCGATACACACTGGAGAGATAGTTTTAACTAAAAAATGTTTGTAAATCATAAGCGGTATAGCTTCACGTCCCAAATACCCTTTTGATGGCAATGGAGGCGATTGCTTACGAGTTCGGCAGCAAGCTCCGCCCACCTCTCGCCTGATTCGCTCGGCGGAAACACCCGAGTGTAGGTGTGTTTTAGTTCACAGACTAACACACCGGACTAAAACACACTCAAGCAAAAGTGGGGATATATTCGATTTAACCAATTACTTTTATATAGAGTAAATAAAGTAGAGGTGTAATAATTAAAGTTATATAGTGATATAGTTATAGTTTTATAGTGATATAGTGATAGTTATATAGTGATATAGTTATAGTTATATAGTGATATAGTTATATTTATATAGTGATATAGTTATAGTTATATAGTGATATAGTAATATAGTTATATAGTGATATAGTTATAGTTATAAAGTGATATAATTATAGTTATATAGTGATATAGTTATAGTTATATAGTGATATAGTAATAGTTATATAGTGATAGTTATATAGTGATATACACTGTAGTTATAGTTATATAATGATAGTTATATAGTGATATACACTGTAGTTATAGTTATATAGTGATATAGTTATATAGTTATAGAATTATAGTTGTATAGTGATATAGTTATAATTATATAGTGATATAGTTATAGTTATATATAGTGATATAGTTATAGTTATATAGTTATATAGTTATAGTTATATAGTGATATAGTTATATAGTTATAGAATTATAGTTGTATAGTGATATAGTTATAATTATATAGTGATATAGTTATAGTTATATATAGTGATATAGTTATAGTTATATAGTTATATAGTTATAGTTATATAGTGATATAGTTATATAGTTATAGAATTATAGTTATATAGTGATATAGTTATAATTATATAGTGATATAGCTATAGTTATAGTTATATAGTGATATAGTTAAAGTTATATAGTGATATAGTTATAGTTATATAGTTGTATAGTGATATATTTATAGTTATATAGTGATATAGTTATAGTTATATAAAGTGATATAGTTATAATTATATATAGTGATATAGTTTTAGTTATATAGTTATATAGTTATAGTTATATAGTGATATAGTTATAGTTATATAGTGATATAGTTATAGTTATATAGTGATATAGTTATAGTGATATAGTTATAGCTATATAGTGATATAGGTATAGCTATATAGTGATATAATTATATTTATATGGTGCTATAGTTATAGTTATATAGTGATATAGTTATAGTTATATAGTGATATAGTTATAGTTAGATAGTGATATAGTTATAGTTATATAGTTATATAGTGATAGTTATATAGTGATATAGTTATAGTTATATAGTGGTATAGTTATAGTCATATAGTAATATAGTTATAGTTATATAGTGATATAGTTATAGTTATATAGTGATATAGTTATAGTTATATAGTGATAGTTATATAGTGATATAGTTATAGTTAGATAGTGATATAGTTATAGTTATATAGTGATATAAGTTTCTGTTTCCTCGACACCAGTCTTTTCCCCTAGGTGAAGCCAGGAGAAATAGGCTCGGTCGAGGAGAACCAGAGACTTGCCTCTTTTATGATAAACACGATATGACTATGTAAAAAGGCGATATTTCCACTGCAATTTCTGAAAGCCCATATTTACTCGTATGCAATGTCACCTGAGCTGCTGCCTCACGATGAATATCAACTACATGCAGATGGATTCAAGTCATTACAAGCTCCTCTTACATGTCACCTGATTCGCTCGGTCATTTCCGTGGGGGAGTTTCGGAAGTTGCCGAGAAAGTTAGTCGGCACCCCTGAAAACTGTACAGGGCTAAATATACAGGGGTGATTTAGAAATCGAACTAGTCAGTACAAATGCGGGGGAAGAGTCATTTTAACGAATTCTGTTGTATTGATTGGTTAATGAAGAGATATATCATAACATTAAGGTTCATGATATAACGCATTCTGAATAATAACTTAAACAAAATATTAAGCTTGCACTGCAAATAACTATAAAACCACAAATCACAGTCGTAATGTGTTAGGTACATGTAGCATATAACCTTAACTCTAACACAAATCACAGATATGGTGTGGAAATTTGAATTTGAACTGTAGCACAAATCATAAGTATTACTTAATACACTGTGAATATATGATGCTGTCCTTATATGATTAAAATATGTATACATAGTATTATCGATATGGTCATAGTGACAAATCGTCTATTGATGATATAAGTACCCGGATTTTAAGGCAGGCGCGTAGCCTATACGCTGGCATGCAGATACATCCAATACATTTTCAAACAGAGAAACAAAACAAAATGTTTGCTTGTTGCAACTCGAATCCTTGTCCCCTTTACAAAGGCGCTGCCTTGGTCCCGCTCGTAAATGAATCCACTCCGAACAAGTACACATACATTGGGTACGAATCACGTGGAGGTCGGTATTTTGTGATAATGACTCGCGATCGGTATTACTATTTTTAGAAACATCAAGTTAATATTGTCTTTATAACGTCACTTCAATTATAACGTCACAATACTCTGTGCCAATTACAAAGCAGTACTTTCATCTGGACACTTACTAACACTCAGTCTTATTTAATGATAAAGACATAATGATTGCATATCTAATATAACAATTAAGGATTGTTATTTCGGTGAATATTTGTTGTATGAGTCTGAAGAGTGATATTAGCCTCGGATTGGTATCGGTCATTGGCGCTTTCTCAGGTTCGTATAACCATATATTCAGCTCCGAACAAAGTCAATCATTGATAAATATTATATGTGTTTAAATATCTGGGGATTACATAGATGTACTTACCTTAACAATCACCGATATCCTGTTCAAACAGAGCGACGTTCATATACAATCAAGGCTAACAGTTACATAAAAGTGGCAACATTTCAAAGAAAAGAAAGTAAATCATACCTGTTCGTCGACAACATAGAGTCAGTAAAACGAAATACAAATCTACTTAAGCCGACGGTTCACATAGAGTGACAGTATCATTTGTCGATCCGGGTATAAGAAAAAGCTAAGAAAACAGTAGTGTACCTGTATTTTAAAAGATATTTTGTCTTATCTACATGTATTACACTATCCGCATAACACGAAATTACAATTTACTGAAAATCAGATCGGGCGTTTTCTCAGTTTGAATTTAAAACGACTTTTTGAAAATCCTACTAGAAAACTAACCAGCATCAGCAGACCCACCATTTGATGTTCATATCAAATTAATCACATTTGAAGAGCCAGGTTTATATTGGCCATTGGCGATGAGAGACTGGCCTGTTCCAAGTGTTCCTAAAGCGCGAGAGATATACACGCGAAGCTTCTAGATAAAGAGCCTTAGATATGACAAGGAGGCAGGGGTAAATGGAAGTGGGGAAAGTCATTCTTATCTCCCCTTGTTTTCATCCCTCCAGGGCAAAAACGGAGAAAATTAACGCCTTTCAGTTTTCGGTTTAGATAAACAATTCCCTCGGCTGTTGCTTTCATTGTGTCCGTCATCGATGGCGGTCTCCTCCGGGTTTTACACCTATGCATAGCCCTAACCCTCAGGATATAACAAAAACTCTGAACCGTTAATGTATAAGTCACTTCTACCGCCCTGGTGACTCAACCGTCACGGCGTCGGGTGTGTATGGGGAGGTCGCAGTTTTAGATCAATGTATTTTAATACATCAGCGTTGTTTCTGTCTCGTGTTAGAAAAGCAATCAACCTCGAATATACTGCTAATAATTCGGTCACTATGTCTCAGGAATATAAATCTTATATAAAACTTTTGAGTTTACACCGACCGTAAGTGGTTAACCCATTAGCAGGAACACGGACTTGCCTTTACATCCTCTACAAAGCTGTTGGTCACAACAAGCCATGGTGTCCGGGAGCTTTGAAATCAGAACTCTTTCATGTTATTTCTATAAAGCAATTCCTAATTTAGAATTCCCCGGACACATTTGAATCCCCACCCTGGAAATCTCTTCACGCGTTAGTTCCTTTTTGAAGTCCTTTACACTGTTTCTTTTTATTGGAATGCGATCCGAATGGTGTTCCTGGGGCAATCCGTTTATAATGTAACAACATTCAAATAAATTGCAATTTAGACGTTTTACGATTCAACTTTGTTTAGATAGGTCTGCTTTTCTAATGGAAATCAACAGCGAATGACGTCACCAATATATTGAAAATGACGGACTGAGGTCTTTCTGTCACATCATGATGTGAAGTGTCCGGATGTAGCCTAATAATCTGTTGATTACGTAATCATTTCCAAATAGAATCAATACGACTTAGGACGGGTTCTACATTCCGTAGGACATAAGACTTTTGATTGGCTATCGAAATCGGACGTTTGGCAGGTAAAATTAAGGTGATTAAAATCTTAATCATTGTTGGAATGTTACAAGGACATCTTGTTAAACGCCTACGTTTATAACGTAAAGCATTATTTTTATTCATATCAGCTAAGACGGGGGCATATCCTTGGAAATCAAAAGGGACGCAGTGATTATTTTGAAGTCAAAAGAGCTTAAGCTTAAGCGTGTAGATAAATGCTAGACACTGCATCAAAGATGTCGATAGTAAGTGCCTTCCGAGGCCACAAACTGATTGCTGAAGGTCATTTTCATTTAAAACTTTAAAAAAAGCTTGCCATATATCCATGGGTGTGATAAATTCCCTGATTTCAAGTTGGAACTGTTCAGAAACTGTTTAGCTTTACAATCTCGTAAACATATCTGATATATTTATTACAACGTTTCAATGAAATGCTTTTTTTAACCAACATCTCCATATCCATTCAGGATTTAAAGAAAAGCGGTTATCTACATTTAGGCATTTTTTAAATTCAATATCAATTATAACAGCGTTAGTTAGATCAATTATCACACAGTAATATATACATGTATGTGTGTATGGTACTTTAAAAAAAAAAAGTTCCATTTCAGAAGTGACATAGGAATTTCGATATAGACTTAAAACGTCAAAGTGATAAAGTCAATCATGGGACAGGGTATGACCCGGACCACTGTCGGTATGACACAACATTAGTATCCGTACAGATTCTCTGGGTTTTACCCCTGACCGTTACAGAGATTACCGAAGATTACCGGAGATTACCGGGGATATTTAAAGAATAAAACTTGTCATAATTGTTGCGTAAAATCAATATCTTGACATTTAGGATCATCTAATAACTCAGATGGCGCTGGGGTCACGATAATCACGGTCATTTATCTAAATGATTCTTTAAGTTGCAAACAACACATGATCCCGTAAATCGTCACTTGTGTTTTTATTTTAGAAACGTGACTTCTCAGCTTTCTTTCACAGGTGAACTATTTTAAGCTCTTTGTCAGTTATAGCCTATTGGCTTAGAGTGGTTGGGTGACGCAATGGTAAATACACTCGTCTTTCACCAAGACAGCCGGGGTTCGATTCACCGATAGAACGTGAAAGGTTTCGGGTCACCTGCCCGACCACCTGTGTTTCTGCTGGGTACTCCGATTTCCTCCCATATTGAGACCCTCCGTGGACGTACATCCGGGATAACAAGAGTGATAAATATAAGTTGAAATAGCTAGTTGTAAAAGAAAAAATATATATTTAAAGTTTATATTATAATTTAATATCTATTTCAGGAACACTGTATTAGCTTTTCAAGATACACATTGATGTGTCGATTGTTACATTTAAAATGGATACAATTTTATCCGGATTTTTAAATCGATTTCATTTATTTTATGGATAAAAGAACTTTACAAACTTGCCACGTCAGAAGAAGATTGATTGTAACTTGTATTTTTCTTATTGAATTTTACTTAAATATGCGTTGTGGAAAAACAATGTGTCTTCTCAGACTTTCTCTGAATCAATAATCTATGTATTCGTTATCAAAACCTTTTTTACAATATATTTTAAAATGACACTTGACATTACTATAAATGGAAACCCTGGTCATCATCGACCTTAAAATGTCATTTATTTTTTGACATACATTATAAACAAACAAACCACTTAAGGATAAGTCATGCTTAGGTCTTTTGTGAAGGTGTAACGCTACTAGCTTTGTTTAGGATGGGCGCTAAAACGACCCAGAAACAAATCGATGTATATGTTTTAAAATGGCGGTCAGAAAAATAAGATAAAGTGCGTTTGATGGACGAGTTTAATAAACACGTTAGCCGGGGACATCAGATTACATAGAGACGGGTCACAACCCCCACGTCACCGACACGTTAACCGGGGCTATCCGATTACATAGAGACGTGTCACAGCCCCACGTCACCGACACGTTAACCGGGGCTATCAGATTACATAGAGACGTGGCACAAACCCCACGTCACCGACACGTTAACCGGGGCTATCAGATTTCATAGAGACGTGTCACAAACCCCACGTCACCGATATTAATAACCACTTTAACCGGGGTTATCACATTACATAGAGACGTGTCATAACCCCCACGTCACCGCTATTAATAAACACTTTAACCGGGGTTATCACATTACATAGAGACGTGTCATAACCCCCACGGCACCGATATTAATAAACACTTTAACCGGTGTTATCACATTACATAGAGACGTGTCACAACCCCCACGTCAACGGTATTAATAAACACGTTAACCGGGGCTATAAGATTACATAGAGACGTGGCACAACCCCAACGGGCTATCAGATTACATAGAGACGTGTCATAACCCCCACGTCACCGATATTAATAAACACTTTAACCGGGGTTATCACATTACATAGAGACGTGTCACAACCCCCACGTCATCGATATTAATAAACACGTTCATCGGGGCTATCAGATTACTTAGAGACGGGTCACATCCCCCACGTCACCGATAATAAAAAACACGATAACCGGGGCTATTAGATTACATAGAGCCGGGTCACAACCCCCACGTCACTGATATTAATAAAAACATTAACCGGGGCTATCAGATTAAATAGAGACGGGTCACAACCCCGACGTCACTGACATGTTAACCGGGCTATCAGATTACTTACATAGAGACGGGTCACAACCCCGACGTCACTGACATGTTAACCGGGCTATCAGATTACTTAGAGACGGGTCACAACCCCGACGTCACTGACATGTTAACCGGGCTATCAGATTACATAGACACGTGTCATAACCCCCACGGCACCGATATTAATAAACCCGTTAACCGGGGCTATCAGATTACATAGAGAAGTGGCACAAACCCCACGTCACCTATATTAATAAACACGTTAAAAGGGGTTATCAGATTACATAGAGCCGTGTCACAACCGCCACGTCATCGATATTAATAGACACGTTTACCGGGGCTATCAGATTAAATAGAGACGTGTCACAACCCCCACGAACCCCCACGTCACCGATATTAATAAACACGTTAATCGGGGCTATCAGGTTACATAGAGACGTGTCACAACCTCCACGTCACCGATAATAATAAACACGTTAACCGGGGCTATTAGATTACATAGAGACGGGTCACAACCCCCACGTCACCGATAACAATAAACACGTTAACCGGGGCTATCAGATTACATAGAGACGTATCACAACCCTCACGTCACCGATATTAATAAACACGTTAACCGGGGTTATCACATTACATAGAGACGTGGCACAAACCCCACGTCACCGATATTAATTAACACGTTCACCGGGGCTATCAGATTACATAGAGACGTGTCACAAACCCCACGTCACCGATATTAATTAACACGTTCACCGGGGCTATCAGATTACATAGAGACGTGGCACAACCCCCACGTCCCCGATATTAATAAACACGTTAACATGGGCTATCAGATTACATAGAGACGTATCACAACCCTCACGTCACCTATATTAATAAACACGTTCCCCGGGGCTATAAGATTACATAGAGACGTGTCACAACCCCAACGTAACCGATATCAATAAACACGTTAACCGGGGCTATCACATTACATAGAGACGTGTCACAACCCCAACGTAACCGATATCAATAAACACGTTAACCGGGGCTATCAGGTTACATAGAGACGTGTCACAACCCCAACGTAACCGATATCAATAAACACGTTAACCGGGGCTATCACATTACATAGAGACGTGTCACAACCCCAACGTAACCGATATCAATAAACACGTTAACCGGGGCTATCACATTACATAGAGACGTGTCACAACCCCAACGTAACCGATATCAATAAACACGTTAACCGGGGCTATCACATTACATAGAGACGTGTCACAAACCCCACGTCACCGATATTAATTAACACGTTCCCCGGGGCTATCAGATTACATAGAGACGTGGCACAACCCCCACGTCCCCGATATTAATAAACACGTTAACATGGGCTATCAGATTACATAGAGACGTATCACAAACCCCACGTCACCGATATTAATTAACACGTTCCCCGGGGCTATCAGATTACATAGAGACGTATCACAAACCCCACGTCACCGATATTAATAAACACGTTAACCGGGGTTATCAGATTACATAGAGACGTGTCATAACCCCCGCGTCACCGATATTAATAAACACTTTAACCGGGGTTATCACATTACATAGATCGTGTCACAACCCCCACGTCACCGATATTAATAAACACGTTAACCGGGGCTATCAGATTACATAGAGACGTGTCACAACCCCCACGTCACCGATATTAATAAACACGTTAACCGGGGCTATCAGATTACATAGAGACGTGTCACAACCCCCACGTCACCGATATTAATAAACACGTTAACCGGGGCTATCAGATTACATAGAGACGTGTCACAACCCCCACGTCACCGATATTAATAAACACGTTAACCGGGGCTATCAGATTACATAGAGACGTGTCACAACCCCCACGTCACCGATATTAATAAACACGTTAACCGGGGCTATCAGATTACATAGAGACGTGTCACAACCCCCACGTCACCGATATTAATAAACACGTTAACCGGGGCTATCAGATTACATAGAGACGTGTCACAACCCCCACGTCACCGATATTAATAAACACGTTAACCGGGGCTATCAGATTACATAGAGACGTGTCACAACCCCCACGTCACCGATATTAATAAACACGTTAACCGGGGCTATCAGATTACATAGAGACGTGTCACAACCCCCACGTCACCGATATTAATAAACACGTTAACCGGGGCTATCAGATTACATAGAGACGTGTCACAACCCCCACGTCACCGATATTAATAAACACGTTAACCGGGGCTATCAGATTACATAGAGACGTGTCACAACCCCCACGTCACCGATATTAATAAACACGTTAACCGGGGCTATCAGATTACATAGAGACGTGTCACAACCCCCACGTCACCGATATTAATAAACACGTTAACCGGGGCTATCAGATTACATAGAGACGTGTCACAACCCCCACGTCACCGATATTAATAAACACGTTAACCGGGGCTATCAGATTACATAGAGACGTGTCACAACCCCCACGTCACCGATATTAATAAACACGTTAACCGGGGCTATCAGATTACATAGAGACGTGTCACAACCCCCACGTCACCGATATTAATAAACACGTTAACCGGGGCTATCAGATTACATAGAGACGTGTCACAACCCCCACGTCACCGATATTAATAAACACGTTAACCGGGGCTATCAGATTACATAGAGACGTGTCACAACCCCCACGTCACCGATATTAATAAACACGTTCACCGGGGCTATCAGATTACATAGAGACGTGGCACAACCCCCACGTCACCGATATTAATAAACACGTTAACCGGGGCTATCAGATTACATAGAGACGTGTCACAGACCCCACGTCACCGATATTAATAAACACGTTTACCGGGGCTATAAGATTACATAGAGACGTGGCACAACCCCCACGTCACCGATATTAATAAACACGTTAACATGGGCTATCAGATTACATAGAGACGTATCACAACCTCCACGTCACCGATATCAATAAACACGTTAACATGGGCTATCTGATTACATAGAGACGTATCACAACCTCCACGTCACCGATATTAATAAACACGTTAACATGGGCTATCAGATTACATAGAGACGTGTCACAACCCCCACGTCACCGATATCAATAAACACGTTAACATGGGCTATCTGATTACATAGAGACGTGTCACAACCTCCACGTCACCGATATTAATAAACACGTTAACCGGGGCTATAAGATTACATAGAGACGTGTCACAACCCCCTGGTCACCGATATTTATTCTGTGAAGGTGGTTCAACAGGAGTGAGCTATGTCTCCGTATAACGTTGTTACTGATTTGTCCTGTTTGTAAAGACAGACTACAAGGTTTGTCAGGAATTATATTAATGCTATTGAGCAGCCTTATTTGTATATTTTGATATGGCAATAAATGCTGAAGATATTTATTTAGTTTGATGTCATTGCCTTTACCATGTTTTAATCACCTTTTATTGGTCCTGAATACCTCTTCTTTGATGGGCTGTTCATAACTCAGTAAATAAATAAATAAATGAATAAATAAAAAATAAAAAAAAAAATAAAAAAAAATACATAAATATTTGTTGTGCCATAACATACAAGCTGTAATGTTCGATGACCAACACGATCCGATTAGTTTGTTAACGTAGACCAGTAGGAGTTTCCGTATATTTACGTTTAAAACGTCAAACAAATATTTTTTCATATTTCTGTGTGGTTTCTACGGAAGAGCATTAGGGCTATGTAGCAACAGTTTTTTTCCCGTTTAATCGTGTTAATAACTCGAAATTTATCTTGAAATTTCGAGTTAGTAAGTCGAAATTTCGAGTTATAAACATTAACCATTAAAAAGCGGTTTTTTTCCCTAATGCTCTGCAGTAGGTTTATTTTAGTTCATTCAATAAAAGGTGATTAAAACATGGTAAAGGCAATGACATCAAACTANATTGATGTATTCTAGCTGTGGACATGTTGACATGTTGACATGTTGACATATTGACGTATCCTAGCTGTGGACATGTTGATGTATCTTGGCTCTTGACATGTTGATGTATCCTTGCTGTGGACATGTTGATGTATCCTAGCTGTGGACATGTTGACATGTTGACGTATCCTAGCTGTGGACATGTTGACATGTTGATGTATCCTAGCTGTGGACATGTTGACATGTTGATGTATTCTAGCTGTGGACATGTTGACATGTTGACATGTTGACATGTTGACGTATCCTAGCTGTGGATATGTTGACATGTTGAGCTGTGGACATGTTTATGTATCCTAGTTGTTGACATGTTGACCTGTTGATGTATCCTAGCTTTGGACATGTTGACATATTGACGTATCCTAGCTGTTGCCAGGTTGAATTGTTGACGGATCCTACCTGTGGACATGTTGAAATGTTAATGTATCCTAGCTGTTAACATGTTGACATGTTAATGTATCCTAGCTGTGTACATGTTGATGTATCCTTGCTGTGGACATGTTGACATGTTGATGTATCCTAGCTGTGGACATGTTGAATTGTTGACGTATCCTACCTGTGGACATGTTGATGTATCCTAGCTGTGGACATGTTGACATGTTGACGTATCCAGCTGTGGACATGTTGAAATGCTGACGTATCCTAGCCGTGGACATGTTGAAATGTTGACGTATCCTAGCCGTGGACATGTTGATGTATCCTAGCTTTGGACATGTTGACATGTTGATATGTTGATGTATCCTAGCTGTCGACATGTTGAATTGTTGACGGATCCTACCTGTGGACATGTTGATGTATCTTAGCTGTTGACATGTTGATGTATTCTAGCTGTGGACATGTTGAAATCTTGATGTATCCTAGCTGTGGACATGTTGAAATGTTGACGTATCCTAGCCGTGGACATGTTGAAATGTTGACGAATCCTAGCTGCGGACATGTTGACATGTTGACGTATCCTAGCTGTGGACATGTTGACGTATCCTAGCTGTTGACATGTTGACATGTTGACATGTTGATGTATCCTAGCTTTGGACATGTTGACATGTTGACGTATCCTAGCTGTGGACATGTTGTCGTATCCTAGCTGTTGACATGTTGATGTAATATATCTGTTGACATGTTGACATGTTGACGTATACAAGCTGTGGACATGTTGAAATGTTGACGTATCTTAGCTGTGGAAATGTTGATGTATCCTAGCTGTTGACATGTTGACATATCCTAGCTGTTGACATGTTGACATGTTGACGTATTCTAGCTGTGGACATGTTGAAATGTTGATGTATACTAGCTGTGGACATGTTGATGTATCCTAGCTGTGGACTTGTTTATGTATCCTAGCTGTTGACATGTTGACATGTTAACATGTTGATGTATCCTAGCTGTGGACATGTTGATGTATCCTAGCTGTGGACATGTTGACATGTTGACGTATCCTAGCTGTGGACATGTTGAAATGTTGACGTATCCTAGCCGTGGACATGTTGAAACGTTGACGTAGCCTAGACGTGGACATGTTGAAATGTTGACGTATCCTAGCCGTGGACATGATGAAATGTTGACGGATCCTAGCTGTGGACATGTTGACGTATCCTAGCTGTTGACATGTTGATGTATCATAGCTGTTGACATGCTGACATGTTGACGTATACTAGCTGTGGACATGTTTAAATGTTGATGTATCTTAGCTGTGGAAATGTTGATGTATCCTAGCTGTTGACATGTTGACATATCCTAGCTCTTGACATGTTGACATGTTGACGTATTCTAGCTGTTGACATGTTGAAATGTTGATGTTTCCTAGCTGTGGACATGTTGATGTATCCTAGCTGTTGACATGTTGAAATGTTGATGTGTCCTAGCTGTTGACATGTTGAAATGTTGATGTTTCCTAGCTGTGGAAATGTTGATTTATCCTAGCTGTTGACATGTAGACGTATTCTAGCTGTGGACATGTTGCCTATCCTAGCTGTTGACATGTTGGTGTATCTTAGCTCTTGACATGTTGAAATGTTGATGTATCTTAGCTGTGTAAATGTTGATGTATCCTAGCTGTGGACATGTTGACATGTTGACGTATCCTAGCTGTTGTCATGTTGACATGTTGATTTATCCTAACTGTGGACATGTTGACATGTTGACGTATCCTAGCTGTTGACATGTTGATGTAACCTAGCTGTGGACATGTTGAAATGTTGATGTATCCTAGCTGTTGACATGACTTTTTTGACACTGCTGTTGAAAATAATGAAAAACACTAGGACTACTGAATATCTTCAATATGTCGATATGTGAGTAGACAAGATTGGATACCAGCATCAATAAGTTGATACACAGTATTAAAAAATCGAGACTAGCATCAATAAATCGATATGTGATATTACGGGACGGACAAACCAGGAAACCCCGCTCAGTGTTGTAGAGAACAACGCTATTTAAATTATATGTACATGTATGATGCATATATTTTGTTGATAAGCCTTCAAAGACTGTTTCATGGTGTTTATGTAATTACGGGAATGTTTTTTTTATAAGTTTGGTGGACCTTACGTTTAATCTTGCTTGGCAATAAACTAGATTTAAAACTAAAAAGGTTATCTTTCCCTTAGCATACCAAAATGTGATAGCTGTTATGCACTAAAGCAAAATGGAAGTTTACAATTCACATCAAACAGAACAATACAACATTCGTTTTCGATATTAGTTTCTCCTTAAGAAAAAAACCCAGGCAAAAATATTAAACAATAACATAGAAGTTAAGTTTTATTAACTAGTTCTATTTATAATTAAACTGAATTCAATGACGTACATTACCGATAGCACCCCCTGTTATATTCTTTAAAAGATATAATAAACACAAACATTCGTTAAATCTGTGACCGGAAATGACATTGATGGCCTCTTAAGAATCAAAATTCTATTTGATTTGTTCAGTGTAGAGGGTGTCTGTCGATTGATTCATGATCCTAAGTATTAAAACTCTTTTGATAGTTTTGTTATACGAGAATTAACATCTGCAACGTCTTAAGCCTTTTACTGAAGAAATAAAGCGTTTATGAGACCATGCTTGCATTTGTGACGTCAGAGTGATCTGTATCAAATTACGACTTGTACAGATGGTCGACTAGCCATTAAACGCCAAGTCTTTGATATATCGTGTATCCTTAAAAAAGATTATTGTTGATATCTACTTTGTTTGAGAAACAAGTTGATCAGAAAGACACAAAACTATCAGAAACATAAAAAAATGAATAGCGAAATTATTAAAATAAAACGATATACTTCCGGTTTCAAAGAAATGTTTTACAGAATATAAGTATCAACAGAGGGTAAACCATTTAATGGTCCACGGTATCCAATGAAGCAAGAAAACAAAATCCAAAACCAGTTGGAGTTGTATTCTTTAGAATGCACTGCATTAACACTGACTGAGTGTGTGGCCACTAACAGCCCTATACACTGTGTATGTGGGATCATGGTATTTAAGCTTCATAAATCTTAATTATACTGATTATATTATATTGATACATAGCATAATGGCCACTACAAAATGTAATTCAAATTCTGGTTCTTCGTTTATTGGAAGTGGAACAATGTTTACAATATAATAGAGACGCTCAAATTGGCCGCCATATTGTCAGCTAATCGATGTTTAAAGTACACCTCTCCATTTATTTTAACAAAAGTATGACGGGTCCTGTGATAGAAAATAATATGAAATGTTTTGTGAATGTCATTGAAACCATGTTGTTCTTATAGATAGACCATATCATTACAAGTATACAATTAGTTCTCATATCACTTTGAGCAATATGGTGAATTTGATATCTCGGTTCGGAACAATTTAAGCATGTATTTTTCTACGAGATCAACAAATCCAAAAAATGGTATATATCAGTACTGAACTGATTTTAGTTGGCCGTCAAAGGCAATATGAATGCCATCTTACTAGCGCGCTTTAATATTTGCCTTTGTCCGGTTGGCATTCAAATTGCCTGGTAATGCCAACTGAATGCAGTCAATGCTTAACTGATTCACTGTGAATGTCATCTGAATGTGGCTGGGTTATATATAGAGACAATGCCATATTATGGGAGATATTAACTCATCCCTCGACAGTTCATTAGTCTATATTTCCATAAACAGAATTCTTGTACATTTTCTATGTCGATACGCGTACGTTTCTGACATTTTTCTCGCTCTTCTCGTTCAATGCATGTGCTTTTTCATCTAGGTGCAAATGCACTAAAATGCCATTGAGGTAATAGTGATGCAGTTATATGTGTAATAGGTAATTGATTTTAAAACAGTCAAAGACGGATTCCACATTATCTGTGTGTATCTCGGGGTTTTCTGAATGTATTGTAATCCGAGGGGGTAGTATATACTGGGGTGTGTTGACATGAGTGACCCCCTTTAGTGTCGTCATGTACGTCCGGTATATAGACGTCCCCAGTACTGACATGTACGAACATCCCTACCGTTGTCGTGTAGAAACGGTATGTAGACTACCCCACAGGCGTGACGACCCAGACGGTCAGAGGTCACGTTGGAGGTCACACTCGGGGATTGATGAGGTCATAATAAGCAAACGCACGGGCCGTTTGTACTGTTCGGTATATCCTAGTCCATGTACAACTACTGAAAGGCTTTCATACTGTATAGGCGTTCTAAAATTTAGATTTCTTTACAAAATGAACAAAAGTATAATCTTACTTAACAGTTCCAAATATTCCGTTTTCTTTAAAAAGAATGTACACATATATAAAGAGATACAACCTGAGTACAGTTCACTGTGACGCGCGAGCCGCGACACTCGAACCAATGACTTTAAACGTAGGGAGCAAGGACAACCGTAGTAATTCCGATCCACATCTTTAAAGGACTTTTCTGACCTGTTTTGTCTGGTTTATAGGGTTAAACGTCCCATCAACAGATAAGGTCATTTAAGGATGTGTCACCGTGTGTGTTATATTTGTAAGATGTGTGTGTGTGTGTGTGTGTGTGTGTTGGAGACCGGGCATGTTGTGTAACTGCCTCCATTTGTCAGCACGGATCTGATACCGACTTAATGTGCTACCTAACTGAAGTACTAGGCGGAGGCACCCAGCTTGGTATCCCGCCTGGTCACGTTACATTGACAACAGGTGAAACAGTTATTGCCAATACCTTAAATGCTGAACGTTAAGCAGGGAATAACAACTACATTTGTACCATTTTTTGAGGACGTTGGTATGTCCCGGCCTGGAGACAGAACCCATTGCCTTCCTTACCTTGACGAACATGGACTAGTACATCTAACAATTTATATTTCAATGTTATTTAACTCTTGTCTCCTAAATAAATAAAATCAGGTTTTCGGGGTTATTTTAAAGGAATCGCTGTGTCATTCCGTCCCGTTTAACCGTACGTAGCTATAGCTACTTAGGTGAAAGGCTAGTCTGATGCAAACCATCTACAGTATGAACACGACTTAATGAGTTTCTAAAAGTGCTTTTACTCTTGGTGATAAAGATACGAACATATACACGTAAACCCCCTTTCATATTGTTAATGAGCCCGCTTATCATAACGATATAATGGTTTTTCAAATACTGAAACAGTGATTTTCTTGAATAACGGAATTTCAATTTCTATGACCACACAGCAAGCTTTTACGATTTATAATTTCATCTCTTAAAAATTATTTCAACAACATTTTCTTCTTAAAATTTTCCGCTTATTTACATTGTTTGTGTATGAAAGATGCGTTTGATGATTTTATTAAATCCAAATGTAAAAATGAATAACGAGATGCCACATTATTGGGTAATCATTATAAACAGGACAGCATGACGTTCGTCAGCCTGCCAGAAACAAATGTAAACATATTTAAGTATATTCAAAATATGAGAGTTCAAGTCACCAAAACTAGTTTTCCTTTTTTCATTATCGGAAGAAAATAAATGAAATCATAATAAACAATGTAAGATAAAACTAAAATGTTTAAACAAATTGTTTGAGTAAAAGAAACGCACTTTAACATATTCTGGGGTGGGCGGGATGGTAAGAGAAATCGGGTAATTGTAATTGATAATTTAAATGTTCACGTGATGAAATTGAGAAGTATAGTGGAATTTTAAACTGCGTTAGAGATGATCATATCTTACAAAATCGCTTAGCTTTCGTGTTTTCTATGAAGATTAAAACTAGAAAACACAACGATTATTTCTCCAATAAATAGTCTGGTGTTTTTTGTTTGTGTTTTCTAACTTTTAGAAAAGAAAAAAAAATTATATATAAGAGATTTCCACTCAGTCGATATAACAACGATCGTGGTATGTTTTGTACAAACTTGAATATTTTTATATTTGTTTATGGCAGGGTGGCTTTACAATGATTACCCAATGATGTGGCATTCTTTTATCGATGTGCTATCGATTGAGTGGAAATCTATTATATGGACAAAAAGGAAATAAATGAAACAAAAAACAGACAACTTATCTGAGAAATAATGGTGGTGATTTCTAGTTGTAATCTTCCTGCATAACACGAGAAATATGCGATTTTGTAATGTGTAGAAATCACTCAAGCAGTTTAAAATTCCAGGGAAGTAATTTAAGCGTTGTTTATATTATAATGATCGTTAGATATCTGTCATATAGTAATTCACTCTCGTTGAGAAAGTAAACACAATCTGAAATTGTAATATTCCAGATGAAACGACTTTAATCTTTCACTCCTTATAATACTGACATTAACTATCTCAAAATTACATTCTGTAAAATAATTTAAAGTTTGGTTGAATTAAGTATCAAAATGTATAGATCTATAATTTAAGAAATGTATTTATTTTTATTTTTATTTACGTCAGTTTAAAACGATTAAGATCGTGGTTAAATGACCGTAATCTATAGACGTGGAACGTGCTATTGTACAGTGTGTTGTACATGTACAAAACTCAAGTGGAAACGCCAATATACTCAATCACGTACATCAGTGCTGAAATTATCAACTATATAGCATATATATAGGTTTATGTTCAGTCCAGAACCGATAATCGTAGTTATATCCTCTAACGATCTGACAGAGTGTGTAGACAACACAAGTGTTCTCACACAATTTAACTCTCTTACATGTGTTGTCTATATCAGTCGCCTCCTCTTGGTGATATCTCTGCTCTTACACAAACAATATTTACATGTTGAAGCGCTAGATAAAGGAGTGGAGATACTTGAACATTCTTGTAAAGGTTTTTTTTTTATTCAAAATTTGATAGGCGTATCACAGATGATGAGATAGCCATCGATGTGTTTTGACTATTATAGCTGCAATTTTCTCATCAAGATGTATTTAAGAGAGTTATGTCCCTTGTCTCCGACTGGCGTAGTTGATCCATAGACGCTAGAGAAAGCTTAAATACATTCTGTTTAAATAACCTCGTTTATTATATTACAACTGCTTTGAATAGATATTTTTTAAATATTATAATAAGTATATATATATATATATGTACATATGTGTACAGTATACAGTGTTTTGTTTTTAGATTACCTCGTACAATGAGATACAATATATGTGAGACAGCAGTTTATTTGTCATACGAACACCGACTTTTGTTTCGGGCGAGTGTGGCATATATAATAATAATAATGATATTGATAATAATTCGAGGTTCTGATATACCGTGACTGGAACAAGCGGAGTAAAGTATCTTGCTCAAAGATACAACACAGTGCCGTGCCGTGCCGTGCCGTGCCGTGCCGTGACTCGAACCCGCAACCCTTCGGTCACGAGCTCGGCGTCCGACCACTAGACTGCCGTGCTTCCAACTATAGACTTAAACTTATTGATACATTTCCGATACGGTTAGTTCCCATAATATGGGCAAGCTATTCATCAAGCTTATTTCTATAACATACTCCCTGTATTTATACTTGTTTGGAAATCGTTGCGTAACAAGGCACCCAGCCTTGAACCAGTTGCTGCCATTCCCCTAAATGTTGAACGTTAAGCAGGGAATAACAAGTACGACTTATAAGGACTTTAGTATGTCAACCCATTGCCTTCCTCACCTGGGCGAACGTTCAACATCAAAACCAAAAGGGAGGTATTATCAAGCAAGGCGCTAGAAAACTATAGGTAGTTTGAACTTGAGAGAAAATCCAAGAGAGCGATAGCAGATATCTCTATGTGTTTTAAAGTAGTACATAACGAAAGAAGAGTTTGCTGAGATACAGACACTTTGTCGGTAAAGTTTTATGTTGAAGATGCCAAGAAATCTTTGCTGTCGTGAAGGACATTGCTCCAGGCCATCACGATATCTGTTTCTTATATGTTTCTAACTTCGGTAACAATTTGTCCCTGAACTTTTACAGCTTACAGACAGGCTAAACATTACTTCTACTTTACAGCATATACATGTGGTAATTTTAGTCACCAAAGTCAAATCGTCTAGCCTATACAATATCGATTGAATAAATATGAACAGATTAAGTTTTCATTTGATCAAATCTGTAAATATGCATATAGATACAACTTAAATTAAATGGAAAGTTAATGTCTTCGTATTAAGATTAAATCAAGTGATTATTACATTATAATTATATTGAACAGCGACAATTGTAGAGAAATCGGATATTTATCACACAGAAGAATCACGTCCACTTAATTACATTGCTATACAATAGACACCGCGTTAAGTTTCAAACATTTTAATGCCTGTGACTTTTCCATATCATCGTGTTGTTTTATTTTTAACCAATAAACATTAATCAAACGTGCGATGACATCAGGATACAATGACGGTTCTGCTTTGTAATTCTTTATTTTTTAAAAACGGTAAATCTCGTGACGGTTTGTTCTATTTTAAAGCAGGTGCACAATATAACTACGACTTTTATTCGATAAAGGTGGTATTGGTTTCACGTCTAATTAAATTAATCCGTAAGGGGTATCTCATACAAAGATAGGTCTTCATGGGAACGTTCTTCATTACATTGGTACTTCGGTATTAACGAATTTAATTGTTGTTGTTTTTTAAATAGGAAAACTCGAAATTGCATGTAATAGCAAAGATCTCGGGTAATTACCGCTTAACCTGCAAGTCATATCCTTCAGTATTTTCTGATTGTTTCTAGATACAAATTGAAAGCGAAAGTATATATTAAATGCAGTACATATTTAAAACTGTGTTTATTGTTTTTGTAATTGTAACCAAACATATAAAAGCGTTGAAAATGAAGAAAATTGGGGCTCGAGTGCACCAAGTATAAATATCTTAATTATCCTTGTTGGTATTTTAATTAAAATATACCGACCTGGAGCATTTAAATTTAAATGACAGGAAAATAAATCAAAGACAAATAAAAATTAGCTAAATCATCACAACTCATCTCTCACAATCTCTCATACTGTCTCACAACCCTCCCCACTCATCAACTATCCCGTTTAGTTCTTTCCTCCCTTCTCATCTGTCATCTTCCCTCACCTGATCTCACCTCACCTGATCTGGCCTCTAAGTCACAAACTATCCTCCAACTTCACTTACTACCATTCCTCTTCCTCGCTTAATCTCTATCTATCTCTTAATCTATCATCTATATACCACTTTATACCACATATCGGTAGCATGATAAATTCATTATCATTGGTTGTCAGTATTAGAAGAAGAACGACTTGAGACTAACTTGAGAACGGATTTTCCCCTTCCCCAGCACTTGGGAACGTATTTTCTCAAAAAATAACGTCTGCTCGCGCCATATGACGTCCGAAACCAGAAATAGTGTCCACACAAAAGTTATCCGCGTAAGAAAATAGTCCGTCATAAACATATCAGTACAAAGTTACGGAAAAATATTGTGAGAGTAAAAACACCATTTCAGGTGTAAATGTGCATATGGAAAATCCAGTGACGATAGGATTGTTTTAAAAATGTTTTTTTTTCTTCTACGTAGCTTGAAGGTTCATTGTATTCCTCCGCGCAAAACTTCTATTTGTTGACGTCACGGGATCGTTGACCATTGAGCTTAGAAGTCATTTCGAAAACATGGTGTTTAGTTTAGTTTTTTAAATGGAGAAAAATTTAAGGTAGTAGTATATAGATGATAAATAGTTTATCATACAGTATTTTCTCACGACAAACCCTGAAAATACATTGTGAGAATATAAATTCATATCATATATTTTTTTCATAAAAAGTGTCATACAACTTCATCTTATAAGTTACATGTGCTGATCCAATTTTAAATAGTGCGATATTTTTTTCTTCTATCTCTTAATGAAGCACTACATGCATTCATCACATCTACCTAATATATTCTGGTTGTTTCTGTACCTCATCCGGATCACTGTTAAGAATTTCATGAAGTCGATTGGTAAGTTTACTTTGCACTGTTTGTGCTCACGAACCCTACTATACGACGGTGTTCATACGAGAACACTAGTTTTATATTGGATAATTTTGTTTAATAGCCGTTCTGCGGTCTGGTATCTTGTTACGAATTATGCATTGAGAAAGCTTTTTTTATCTGTTTTCACCAGAGAAACATATTTCTGACTTCAGTAATTGCAGATTAAATTACGTAAGGTATCCACGACTATGTATGTATAGGTAGAGAGATCCTTGTTCACTTGGTGCTTTATATCATAACGAATTGAGAAACGTTAATGAGGCGGAAAATATACATTGACCGTGAAATGCAATATCCCTATTCATGACATAATTTCAATTTGATTTATTTTTCACGAAGTCACAGTGTCATTTCTAATTCATTGAATAGTACATGATATCATGAACTCTTCCCAAAGTCGCCGTCTATTTGATTGACACTTGATTGCCTCTATGATTGAGTGATAACCTATCGAACGCGCCTATGTACGAGTGCATTCGATTTACACTACAAAACGCACACCAGACTCCAATAGGAAAGAACAGAAGGAAAGGTGTCATTTAAG
>NW_018408028.1:1198950-1278441 GCF_002113885.1 Mizuhopecten yessoensis
TAATGTTACGTTGTTGATTATTGGCTAGCATGCCCTGTTGTTACATTGTTGAGTATTGGTTAGCAAGCCCTATTGTTACGTTGTTGATTATNTCACGACAAACCCTGAAAATACATTGTGAGAATATAAATTCATATCATATATTTTTTTCATAAAAAGTGTCATACAACTTCATCTTATAAGTTACATGTGCTGATCCAATTTTAAATAGTGCGATATTTTTTTCTTCTATCTCTTAATGAAGCACTACATGCATTCATCACATCTACCTAATATATTCTGGTTGTTTCTGTACCTCATCCGGATCACTGTTAAGAATTTCATGAAGTCGATTGGTAAGTTTACTTTGCACTGTTTGTGCTCACGAACCCTACTATACGACGGTGTTCATACGAGAACACTAGTTTTATATTGGATAATTTTGTTTAATAGCCGTTCTGCGGTCTGGTATCTTGTTACGAATTATGCATTGAGAAAGCTTTTTTTATCTGTTTTCACCAGAGAAACATATTTCTGACTTCAGTAATTGCAGATTAAATTACGTAAGGTATCCACGACTATGTATGTATAGGTAGAGAGATCCTTGTTCACTTGGTGCTTTATATCATAACGAATTGAGAAACGTTAATGAGGCGGAAAATATACATTGACCGTGAAATGCAATATCCCTATTCATGACATAATTTCAATTTGATTTATTTTTCACGAAGTCACAGTGTCATTTCTAATTCATTGAATAGTACATGATATCATGAACTCTTCCCAAAGTCGCCGTCTATTTGATTGACACTTGATTGCCTCTATGATTGAGTGATAACCTATCGAACGCGCCTATGTACGAGTGCATTCGATTTACACTACAAAACGCACACCAGACTCCAATAGGAAAGAACAGAAGGAAAGGTGTCATTTAAGTCAGTCGTTGTCGAAAGGCCTTGAATGAGGTTTTCTTTACCAGACAGGTATATAATAGAAACCATGCATATCTAGGTTAGGACATCGAGTTCATGTTTTCAATATGTTCAATGTACTTTTAGACATTCAAAGGCCTACGCATGTTAAATTTGCTTCATCATATTTACAAAAAAGAGAGTTTAGAGTTTATTTTATTTCCACGAAACATATAAGGTCACACGGATACGACGTAAAACATGTAGTTTATTTTGTCATAAAAGAGAATGTTAAAATGTTTACATATCGCAACCAGGATGGTTCATATTTCTCAATAAGAAAAATTGTTTGCGTTATAATATTTTCATTTAGAAATTTTCATTTCAAACTATTCTAAACCTCTTTCACAGACTTGTTTCTGAATCAGACTGAAGTATTATTTTAAAGAGTAATTTAGTTTCCATGGGTACTAAATTAATAGTTTTCACGAGATTCTCAATAAACAGTTCATCTGTTGTAATCCGAGCAAAAATTCTATTGAAAGTCTAATGAGGATTTTCCATGAGATACTCAATAAAGAATTTGAATGGAGTACACATTAAACAATCTTCACATTGAAGACACTCTGAAAACTAAAAGGTTCAGTTGAGAAACCAATGTATAATTTCCATAAGATTCTCAATAAATTTTGCAATGTAGTATTGAATTAATGATTGCCATCGGGTACTCAAATCAGAGTATTTAATGAAGGCTGCGTAACATGCGCCTTTGCAACGTTGTTGAGTATTGGCTAGCATGCCCTATTGTTACGTTGATGATTATTGGCTAGCAGGCCCTATTGTTACGTTGTTGATTATTGGCTAGCCTGCCCTATTGTTACGTTGATGATTATTGGCTAGCAAGCCCCAATGTTACGTTGTTGAGTATTAGCTAGCATGCCCTAATGTTACGTTCCTGAACATTATCTAGCTAGCGCCTTTGTAATCTTGTTGAACATTGTTAAGCTTAGCGCCTTTGTAACCCTGTTGAACATTGTTTAGCTAGCGCCTTTGTAATCTTGTTGAACATTGTTAAGCTTAGCGCCTTTGTAACCTTGTTCAACATTGTCTAGCTAGCGCCTTTTTGCAACGTTGTTGAGTATTGGCTAGCATGCCCTAATGTTACGTTCATGAACATTATCTAGCTAGCGCCTTTTTGAAACGTTGTTGAACGTTGTCTAGCAGATTCCTCTTGGCTCTTATAACCTTGTTGAACATTGTCTAGCTAGCGTCTTTGTAACCTTGTTGAACATTGTCTAGCTAGCGTCTTTGTAACCTTGTTGAACATTGTCTAGCTAGCGCTTTTATAACATTGTTGAACATTGTCTAGCTAGTGTCTTTGTAACCTTGTTGAACATTGTTTAGCTAGCGCCTTTGTAATCTTGTTTAACATTGTCTAGCTAGCGTCTTTGTAACCTTGTTGAACATTGTCTAGCTAGCGCTTTTATAACATTGTTGAACATTGTCTAGCTAGTGTCTTTGTAACCTTGTTGAACATTGTTTAGCTAGCGCCTTTGTAATCTTGTTTAACATTGTCTAGCTAGCGTCTTTGTAACCTTGTTGAACATTGTCTAGCTAGCGCTTTTATAACATTGTTGAACATTGTCTAGCTAGTGTCTTTGTAACCTTGTTGAACATTGTCTAGCTAGCGCCTTTGTAACCTTGTTGAACATTGTCTAGCTAGCGCCTTTGTAACCCTGTTGAGCATTGTCCAGTTAGCCTAGCGCCTTTGTAATCTTGTTGAACATTGTCTTGTTAGTGCCTTTGTAACCCTGTTGAACAATGTCTATCTAGCGCCTTTGTTACCTTGTTGAACATTGTTTAGCTAGCGCCTTTATAACATTGTTGAACATTGTCTAGCTAGCTTAGCGCCTTTGCAAACCTGTTGAACATATTTTAGCTAGCGCCTTTGTTACCTTGTTGAACATTGTCTAGCTAGCTTAGCGCCTTTGCAACATTTTTGAACATATTTTAGCTAGCGCCATTGTCAACTTGTTGACCATTGTCTAGCTAGCGCCTTAATAACCTTGTTGATCATTTTCTAGCTAGCCCCTTTGTGACCTTGTCGAACATTGTCTAGCTAGCGCCTTTGTAACTTTGTTGAACATTTCAAGTAGTCGCCTTTTAACTTTGTTGAACATGGTCTAGCAGTAAAGTTTAGCCCTACACACTAGTATTTCCCTTCAACAATTTGGGAAATTTTGCCGACGTCTTGTGTAATATAAAAACAATATTGAAAATCCAATGGGCGAAATGATGTCAAACTAGTTTTGAATATACTAATTGACACCTAATTCATCAGCTGTAAAATGGTTACGACCCCTCGTGAGAGTGTACTGCAGAGGTATTATATAATCTCTATTCAGACAAAACTTTACAGGTAAGACATTCAGTACTTACACGTATTAGCAACATTTAACAAAATTAAATTCAGTATTATACACAATCACACGGAGATAGCATTTTGTAAAATTATAAAGCATTTTAGTATTTTCGAGTATTTATTCTGCAATTTACAACAAACTATTGAATTTTCAATAGTGTCATTTTCTTACAATAATTCTTGAGCTGGTGGCATTTATATAATTTTGTTTATATTGAATAAATACTTACACCTTCGGTCGCGTTGTGTATAATAAATGCATTCATAGAGCTATTTATTTAAAAAGACACCTCATGGTTGTATAGCACTTACTTGTGTACTTATAGCGTGCTTGAACCCAACACGCCGCGTCTCACACTATAGATAGATGTTTACCACGCCCGGTCAGGTTCACAACCTGATCATATCAATCTTATATATTACACTCAGTATCACAGTGCCTAAAACAATATTCAAATAAAGGCCTACTCATTTAGGTTCAAAATCATTTGAATCAGGAATTATATAAAGGTATAAGATGTGTCTGTTTTTAAACTGATACATATATGTATATTTGTACCTGTAGTGTTGTGTGTGTAATCCTCTTTAAGTGTACTTGTTAAATCTTTATCTCGCTTAATTATTCAAACTTTAACCTTAAACCCTTATTTGATTAATTAATTAGCGTAATGGTTTTAATAGTTAACTGGTTATACATTGTATCTTCTATTTATTAATACGTGTCTTTGTTCTAATATGAAATTAACGCTTTTGTTACATTAATTTTATTTGAACCATTCTCTAATTGACATACTTGTTCGTACCTTTACTTAGTTATTTGTTGTAACCTTTATTTAAACAAAAACAAAATTCATTTAAGCATTGTCCACAAAACTTTATTTAATTGATAACATAATCAACGCTCAAAGACAATATGACAATACTTGTATATTAAAAATATACCGCATAAAAATAGGTAGGATATGTTTGAGTTAACGCCTCGGTAAGCTGACTTGACGTGCACAACCTGTCTCTCTGGTTATTTATGTGTGGTGCGAGGCACCCTTCTACTCTATGGGTAGTTGCAATGCAGACGCATAAACTAACAGATAGTAGTCGATGATTAGGTACAAATCTCACTATGTGTTACAGACACATCGCCGAGCACCACTTGTGACGTAAGTGTGAAGTGGAACCAATGCAAGCTTTTCTTTGTATCGTTTCTCTTCAGTCTCGATCTTACACAATATTGGATGACACGCCGTTTTCCTAAATCCCCATTGGTTGTATCGTTATCACGGGGAGATCGGTGAATATTTGTGTTATTAACTCTGTGTTACTATTTTTAGAACCAGCAGGTTAATTTTTTTGATGACGTCACTTTAATTGTTACGTCACAATGCTCTCTATCGAACGCGGTCCTTTTCTCCTTATAATGTTTACAAATAATTTCAATATTCAATTATAGCCTTTGGCTTAAGGTCGATACCTGGACGCAGTCCGAGGTCAATATATCTTTTCTCGGGTCGATAAATCCAGGTATTGACCGAAGTTAAAGGCTACAATTGTTTTATTATTTTAAAAAACAGTAATGTATACAATCTGAAAAAAAACACAACAAAAAAGCTTCGTGAAGTAGGACGGTGCATTTTTGGAGACACGTCATAATTCTATTTTTAGAAACACCTAGTCCTTCAACAAAAATCACGCGCTCCAAGTCAATATCGGTTTTTATCGGTGTACACATGATGCACTCCTGGCCAATCACTTGTCGGGAATAATATGAAAAAATAATGATGTATAATATAATATTTAAGGACTTTTCCCGTTCGTCTCGGTCAATATCACTTTTTCAGGTAACATAATTACATATTCACCTTATCAAAAATCCATAATTCATAGATACAAATTTAATATACGAAGATCTGGCCATTTATGAAATAATATTTTTGACATCTATCCTTCAATGTTGCGACAACGTCAAATAACAAACAAGCAAACCCCTTTGATAAGAGAATACACAATATAACGGAAGATAAATATGAGGTTTCAATAAAAAACCGATACCTACCGTTCATTCTGTATATGAACTAGGAATTGTTATTACTGATACAATATACACAAATATATAAGGGAATACTACAGAGTTAAATAGAGCTCTGACTACCTTTACCACATGTGTGGACTCTAAAACACATGGGCACACAAGTAACAACAGACACCAAAATATAGGGGAATACAACATCGTTAAGAATTACAACCATGTAACAATATACTAAATGGCATTTAAAGGCAGTTCTGTTCAGTCTGTGTGTAAACTCAATATAAAAGAATATCAACAATTGTCTGAACCCGGATACGGATCTTAAGACGTCAGTTTAAGTTGTTTATTTTTTTTACATATTTAACCCCTGTGGCATTGAACGTTCACATCAAAGTTTACATCAAGAAGTGTACGAAAAATTAAATAAACAGTTTGAAAAGTAAGTCGTAATAGAATTGTAGAATCCAGGTAATATAATGTACGTCTAATACATGTTTTCTGATGAAAAGGAAAAGTGTTTTGTTGTTCTGTGATCTGCCATCATTTAATAAAGCTTCCGATTGGTGTGCACCCACCTGTGTTCAGTAATTATCGTATTTTAATCTATACAATCTCACTCAAAACATAATTTTCAAAACATATCGTAAAACCCACATGAACATTACAACAGTTCATAGTAGCAACCATTGCATTCATTTGACCTATATCCTTAATTCATATGACCTAGTTTTTAATATCCTCGATCATATGAACTCCTTCGTAATTAGCCATATTATATGACCTACATCTGAGTGACCCAGATCGGAACAGTAAACCAGAGAGCATGCCTTTTTTTGAAGTTAAATAAGGAGCGGGTAATAAATGAAATTAACTAGAGCTATATAGTTACTTCACACATAGTCGTAAATAAGGTAGAAACGGGATCATTAAAGAAAGTTACAACAGTTTTTTTTTGTATTCAGTTTTACCATAAAATGTAGTTTAACGGACTTAATAAACGTTTGGCCACGTGTCTATGACATACAGCGTGAATCTTCTGAAAGTATTGTCGACTCGATGATTTTTTTAAAATTACATTTTGGATATAATCGCCAGTAAGTTGATGTTGCAGTATATATGTTCTAAATATATGCAGCAATGTACAATACATATAGCAACAGAGTAAGAATCTTGAGCGAAGTTCTATTCAGTCAATCAGGGTGGAACTTAAATATTGAAGAAGATAAGACGAAGCTGACAAGGCTTACAGGTATACATATCAGTTGTGTTGCTATCGAGTTACTATCAAACCTCTCGCAGTTTTATTGCGTAAATCTTTTTACATATCATGCTCTCGAATTCTTACAAATGCATCTAACAAATTTTATATCTTAAAGGCAAGTATATAAAAAATTCAATAAAAAAGCAAAAATCTACATGAAATCGTCAGAATTACGGAATTTTGTCATAAGTCGACCACATAAAATTGAAGCTGAAGAGTTTGGATGGTTTCGACGTGTTAAACCTTCATGTGCACATATGACTACCATTACTGGGGGGATTTAAAACACTGGCCAGGTGTTTAAAACTTACAGCAACACTTACAGTGTGGAGAAAAAAGCAAAGTCCAAATCTTCCGCAATGCTTAATATCATGGAAAAAATATTAAATTATTAATGTTCATTTGGGTAGAACTGATGTTTTAATGTAAATATGAAGTTTTCAACAGAGTCGATCATTATTCCTGATTTTCACTTAAATGCATTTATCATAATCCGAATGTCTCGAACGGGTGGGGTGTCCTGCTGGTTGTCCTCGGCAGTATGTTTTAGCGTGTAGCACTATAAAGTCGGCATCAGTTCCGTGCTATCACAAGGAGACAAACACGAACATATAGCAGCCTCCCAAAACACACACGCATACACTACACGCATGCATCTTGCACACAGGGGAGGCCGTCCTTAAATGACCATAGCTGTTGATAGGACGTTAAACATTACTAAATCAAACCAAACCAAACCGAATGTTTCGACAAGCGGTTCAGTACACACTCTAACAAAGTCACAACTCGAAGTCGATGTAAAGCGAAAAACAACACACACGGACATGTTTGAGTCCGGTGTAAACGTTCATACATATCCTGTATTGGTAATTTAATTTAACTTAATTATATTCACGTTGGTTAATCGCGTTAACAAATTGGTAAACATCTTGAACGATATTCTATAACATTTCAAACATACAGTGTTTTATTGATAACGATTTTACACCAGACTTAGAACCCATTGTTTATAACAGCGTTCTAGATACAACAAACTCGCGCTGATTGGGTTAACGGCAGTCTGTTTCAATACTGGATGAAGTAACTTTCTGGGATACAGGAAGTAGCGTGTTGATAACATTCACCAGAGTTTATAACCCTTTTGTAATAGTTTGGAGAGAATGTATTGATGTGGTTCATAGTTTACGGAATGACTTGCACAAGGAAGTAGTCACTGTTCCTTGATACAACAAAGGAACGTCATTGGTCAGAAAATATTAGCCTCACGTTTAAGACTTTTAGTCACTTCGATGATGTTAAGATGTAATGATCCAGGTTGATGAAGACTCTGGACAGGTTTCATGGTCGCCATCACGATCTTATTGGCTAATATGATGTTTCTTTGTGTGTTGTGAAGATCGATGCTTTTGATTCTGTTCATTAGCGTGCCGCCTTCTGTTATTGTCATTCCCCCAGTTCTCCGTATGAGGACGTCACTCTTTGTTTTGATTTGATCTCGATTAACATGGCCGGTGTCGCCGATAAAGCAGAAGACGATTTCCCTTCCGGAACACCTGGTCTTACTCTCCTTGTATGTTTCAATGGGCTCCTTAGAGACCTTTCCTTTGGTCATGCCCTAGTTTACCGACTGACGTTTTCGTTGATACTTCCATATTCTCTTGTAGTTTTCGGATGACCTGCCTACTCGCAAGGATTTGACAGAGGACATCATGGCATATCTAACCGACGACTATACGCTGGAGCACCTAGTTCTTGCTCTGATCTTTTTGTGTTATTGCCTTTATTGTTTTTAGCCTATTCGTTTTCCCAAACTTAACAGAACAAGAAACCAGTACAACATGCTTTATGAAGGGTTTAATTGATTTGGTTAGTTCTTACATGAAACAATATAAACGATAAAAAGATATTACAAAGCTTGTTTATAGGTAATACAAAGGTTATTCTGAACGAGATAGAAAAATCTGAGCACAAATCCCACATAGAGTATTTAAGGTAGTGTAGTACATACCTTTAACAGTTAAACTTACTTATTGTCACAGCTGCTTGTTTTCAAACCGTTAATTAATCTGTGATATTTAGGATCAATGAATTTTAGTCTTGTTTGACTATGCCAACTGTAGACGTTAAGAAGTTTAATTAAAATGCAAGTTGTTCTCATGACTTCACTCTAGATATTGCATTAACATACGTCAACTGTTTTTTCGGGTTGGCACGAACATAACAGTAATTTGAAATAAAAAAATCGCTGAAACTAGGGGAAATTAAGTTCCTTTACCGGAAAATAAGAAGAGAACCCACCAATTCCGCAGGGGGTCCACAATAGTCTCCTCTTATGATGGTATGACGTAATAAACAGCAGACCTAAACGTTTCCTTCTCCGAACTTATACACGTGACCCCCTGGCAACGGTTGGTAACATTTGTATCTATTACATGTTTATTCAACTCTCGTCTTAATTAGTTAATTTGAAACTAAGGCGGATATTATGCTATTCTTTATAGTTAATCTTCATTTTAATTGCATACCTCTTACTTGTGTTAAATATGTAATACAAGTAATGATTATAAATACTTTTTTTTATTCCATTAAAATTGTATTGATTTGTGTCTATTTGCTTTGGATTTCAAGTCTTAGCAACATATACATAGTATGACGTCAGTTGTCAATGTAAAGTTATACCCCAAGTGTTCTAATGGGGTAACAGGGGTCACTTTTAGCCTGCCCTTTGTCCTGTAAGTGGAGATCAATGATAACGTATGATGCTTCCGGGTGTTCAACACTAACAACTCTTCTGACAAAAAAGTCAATTATTTCACCAATTATTCAAGGGTTCTCATTATTTTAAATGTAAAAAAAAATAAAAAAGAATTGGACATTAGAAAAGCGTCCCCCGTAATATGCACAGGGTGTGGTCTACAATTAAATGTGAATTGTTAGAAGTACTTGGAGTATAGCCACAGTAACACAATGTACGTTTGATAGTGTTATAAACTACCATACTACCTTAGCCCATGCTTTGTTATACCGTTATACAGTGGTCGTCCTATTGATGTTAAGCAGCCTTTGTTGTCCTCATTACGTGTACATAATAAGGTGTATCAACCACTAATCTACCCGATACTAATGGCGGCCTAACTACAATGTCAGTACCAAGTACTACCATAATGTATAATCTATACAGTGTATTGTCCGCTAAATCAATACAATACGCATGCGTGCTAATCGGTCAACTGGCTTTGGATACATACATATCAATATGTGTTTTGCTACGTACGTATGTACGGAAGCCCTGACGTACATAATCGCGTTGTCAAGAAACTTTTGTTATTGTGAAGATTTAATGACAGTATATTTTTAAGTATGGACCGTCCTCTAATACCGTTCCCTTTGTTTTTACTTGTTTTTAACAGTCCATAATAAATCCTTTTGATTAAAGCTGTTCATAATATCGGTCTTTCGTTTTAAGCGAGTATTTACTATTCTTTATGTTGATGTTTTTTGAGTTTTCACTGTTCCTAATATCGATATTTTGTTTTAAGCGAGTATTTACTATTCGTTATGTCGATGTTTTTGTGTTTTCACTGTTCCTAATATCGATATTTTGTTTTAAGCGAGTATTTACTATTCGTTATGTCGATGTTTTTGTGTTTTCACTGTTCCTAATATCGATATTTTGTTTTAAGCGAGTATTTACTATTCGTTATGTCGATGTTTTTGTGTTTTCACTGTTCCTAATATCGATATTTTGTTTTAAGCGAGTATTTACTATTCGTTATGTCGATGTTTTTGTGTTTTCACTGTTCCTAATATCGATATTTTGTTTTAAGCGAGTATTTACTATTCGTTATGTCGATGTTTTTGTGTTTTCACTGTTCCTAATATCGATATTTTGTTTTAAGCGAGTATTTACTATTCGTTATGTCGATGTTTTTGTGTTTTAATGTGGTTTGACTGTAAAGAATGTCGACCCTTTTAGCGGCTCTCTGTGTTGTATTTACTGTTTGTACAGGTAATCTCGTTTTTGTGCTCTCACGTGCAAGTACTATCCCTTACACTTTATATATGCTTTGTTTTAGCGTTTGATCACAGTGTGTAATGTTCTTCTGGTATTTTCTTGGACGTTCGGTTTTGTCCTTTTGTGTTGAAGCTTTGGTTATGGTATTTTTACCTTGTAATGAAATCTCGGCGTTTAAACATGATTGATGCTGATCTTAATATAAGACATTAGGCATATCAGTAGGCCTGATGCGCCATTGCATGGCGTAAGAGAGGGAATTTCTGTACAGCGTTTATAATTACTAATTCTCTTTTCTGACACGCCGTATTTAGTACCTATTCGTTATGGTTTACCTTATAATGACAAAGAATGATTGAAGATACAATACTATATTTTCCGTTGTGTTTTAATATTGTGACTCTAAATCAAAAAGATGTATACAATTGCAACAAGCAGACCAGTTAATACTCGTACCTCCTAGTAAGCTATGTCTAGAGCCACTTCCGTACTTATTTCTGTATGTATATCATGATAACGGCACGGTTTGGTAACTGATCTCTTAATACAATAAAGGATCCGTTTAAATCAAGTCCAAAACGGGCACTGATTGTTTTCCAAGTTATGTTGGCTTTGGAGGATTAACCTCAGTGATCATATGTGAATAAATGTAATACTTGCATCAAGTAAACCAAAAATAGATGATTAAGTTTGATATCACTTATTTGATAATACATTTCATAGTTCAGATTTTGAAGCATAAATGAGATTAAATACCAACTACAAAACTAACTATGCGTTAGATATATTGTCACAAAACGTCGTCATGTAATGAAGGTATCACTTACCATGTTGCCTGGGTAGACAGGTAAATCTTTTACTTTGGTAGACAGGTAAATACGCCAGGTACCCAGAAACTTGACATCGTTCACCTGTCGCCATGACGAGCTGTATTGGAAACTTCCTGTTTGGAAATGAGATGCAAAATGCTGCTTTCGAGCATTGGGAGGAAGTGATACAGGTAAGATATGTTGTTATAATTGTAAACAAAATAAACATGAAACATGATATATTCATTTTGGACAGCATTTAAGTCCCGTAAGCTATTAATTGCTTTGTAACCAGCTTGCATTGGTTTTGATTTCTCCTAAGGCTTCTTCAGTAAAAAGAATTTTATATTGTGTTGAACGCTGAGGTGTATTTTGCCCTTGTGTGATGACGTTTTGGTATTTTCCCCCCGTGTGTCGACACTGCGATATAGTTTGTCATTGTGCGTTGACAAAGTGATGTACGTATGGTATTTTTGTATTGTGTGTTGGTATCATATCTTTTGTCCATGCACATTGACGCTGGTGTATCATTTATCGGTATGTGTCGACGCTGTTATTTACTGTGTCTCGGCTTGTAGAAGTTATCCTTGTATATCAATATATTGTATTGTATTATTCGTTGTGTATTTATGTTGTGGTAAATGTTGCCGTTATACATATTTGCGCTGTGGTACATTTTTGCCATATTGCAAGATGTAATGTTACAAAAATATCAACACAAAGGGTGTGCAGATTTAGTATATCTGGGACATACACACTGAGAAGAGTAATTTAGGTGATTACAACTACATATGATGACACTTTTACGAGATGAAAAGATCTAGAGAGCGTTAAACGTATGGGTTGTATGTTGATTATGACGTGAACACCTACGTACAATGACGTACGGGTTTTGAGCAGGTAACACATTTGATTTGTAATCGGTTATATCTTAGCCACGACTGGTAATAATGGTTACATTCCTTACGACTCGCAATGTTATACGGGTTGAAATATATTTGTTAAAAGATCTGAGACATAACGTCATACGAGTTCAAATACAGAAATGGTATAGAGACTATGAAACAAGGTTATATGGGCTAAAAAAAGATATTTGGTATGATATACACTGTGAACCACGATTAAACAGTTGCAAAATGAAATATTTCGTTCAGAGACACAAAAACACATGGTCATTTAGGTATGTATTTGGTAGATAGGTTTCGAAAAAAAAGGATATATGTGGCTTATTGGTGACAATAATTAAATATAAAAGTTAAATAGGGTCCAACAAAGAATATAAAATAAATCAAAGATCTAAATTCCCATTGTCGACCTATGTTTTTTGTCAAGCACTGTTGTTTATTTGGAATTTAGAACAGAAACAAACTTATATCAATCTTTTGCATTTTTCAGGCAAAGCACACAATTGAAATGAGAGTCTCAAATCAACTCAACAGCCGGGCACTATTACAACCGGAAGTTAGACTGTCCAAAGGAAAGCTGTTCAACGAATTCCCGGTGATCCCTTCCGGTAAATCGAGTGACAACCTGCTGTACAAAACCCCATGGACTCTTAGGGGCGTTGTAGGACTGGTGACATATCTGATAGAGGGAACCGGCCAGATCGCATGTATATTCTTCAGTAACCCCTTAGTTGGATCAAATATTCTTGGACTACAGTGGAAGACGTTGGAAGATATGGACACGGAAACTCGAGAAGAAATGATTATCAATTTTGAAAAGAAACAAAATGTGAACGCTAAAACCTGGAAGACGGACGATATACCCTGTCATTATCAGCTAATAGGTGAGGGGTTCGTTGTTAAGGCCGCTATGAGCGGAGCCAGTAAGGTTGCCCTCCACGTCACCCTCCTTGACGCTATTCCAAAAATGGAACGATCTGTAACGGTGTCCTCGTGGATGGAAACCCAACACAAACGGAATAAGGATTAAGAATCATTCGGAATACGTGTGATGAGAAATGGCGCATGGAAATCGGTTTATATCGTGCAATAGGATGTTGACAAACATTTATTTATTTCTGTTTCAGAGAGATGCAACACATACATGTCCTGAATAAAATAAAATAAAACTCTTGATTTGATTAGAAGGAACACAACAAGTAACAGGTTAGCCTGCATTCATGTTCATTGCATGGCTTCAAAACACCCCTTAATCTACTGTGAAATCACTACTTTTTAAAAGGTTTTTAATTTCGTTGATTTCATTGGTAATCTTCATCCACGAATGCATAGGTCCACGATGTAATTACAAGTTTGATGTAAAGCAATTCCCTGTTTGAGTGGGTACTCGTAATCCACGAATTCGTGTACTGTTGTTTTTAGATACCATGGTGTCTGAAAAGTTAATATAGCCCTATGAAGGAGTCTTGGTAGTCATTTGAACTCACATCTATTTTATACGCACTTTAACGATAGCCATGCCTGTATTTGTGGTTATCCCATTGAAGACTGTAATCACTTCTTCTTCCTTTGTTATTTTTGTATATGAACCAAAGACTAGCCCTCATTAACTCCATATCTGAACTGAAAGATGACATTCCATTGCATATTTATTTGACGTTATTTGAATATTTGTACTATGGAAGCGATTCAGAGATATATTTATGATATGAAACGTTTTATTACATTGTTCTTACTTTCTCATAAGTATATTTGTCTTAGGGGGTATTGGTCGACTTGTCCTGGTGTTTCAGCTCATAATGGTGTGAGTTTACGGACGATTTGTCTCGGCTAGTCTCCAGTTCATGTCTGACCGACTGGCCGTTATTTGTAGCAACCGCTTCATATTACATGTACTAATAATTTGTGATTCAATAATATCGAATATAATTTCATATTCTACTTCTATATCTTTATAATGGCTGTATGTTTCTACTTCATTATGTGTATATACTGTTTATATTTTAAGGAGAGGGCTTTTTGCCTGTTGCCTATTTCCCTTTCTATGTAAAACCTATACAATAAAATATTCTAAAATGTATCAACGAAGTGTTGTTTTTCGGGAAACCAAACATTTAGGCCCGAAGAATAATTATGTTGTCATAGTGTTAAGAAGGTGGATTGTATTAATAGTGAAAAATTAAAAAGTGTCGTAATATTTATTTATAAACTTCCAAGTAAAAATTTGGTATTGTTAGTTATTTCCAAACATATTTTGTTAAGTAATCATAAGGTGCTAGAATACAACAATGGAGAAAACTTTTTTTCCTTTTTATGAGAACCCAAAAAATCACATTGCCTATTGCCATTAAGTGTTCTATACAAGATACAAGAAACTTTATTTAACGTCGCATACGGGTAAACAAGGAACATTAGCTCTTGAAAGCTATCATTGCGACAAACATATGTAAAAATAACAATAACATATTATATTACAAGTAAAGGGAGATAATCACATATATTAATAAAAAAAAACAACACAGTAATGATCATCACAGAAAAAAAAAGTATACAAAGCTCATGTTTCTAAGTGATTGGGAGTCTCCCTACCTACAAATGCCCCAGGGATATATATATATAAAAATGGTGTTAATATATGAAAAGCATTAAATGTGATCACAGATAAGTAGTATTCAGAATAGGTAAATAAAAGACAAAGTTAATAGTGAATGAATACTTGTATATCACACAAGAATTACTTAGGACTTGGGTTAAAACACTATGAAGTGGAATATACATACAATGATAATATAGCAAAGAATAAAAATTGACAGAATATACACTATCATAGTGTGAATTAAAAATATTACCGAAATCAATTAACAAAATTTATCAAGTTTTGTAAAAAAAACATTTTTATAATATATGGAATTAAAATACAAATAAGATGCAGCAAAAATATAGAATAGAATTAAAACATGTAAAAAATGAGATAAGACAATAAAAGTATCACACAATCCAAAATGTCAGGTGGCAGAGGTAACCAGGGCACAGTATGAAGTATCACTCTTTGCAGATATTGCAAAGGCAGATGGGGCCATCCCAGGAATGGACCAGCCTCCTAAATTCTTTGAAGTTTTCAACTTTTCTGAAGCCATTTGGGAGACTGTTCCACACCCGGGCGGCCTCAAAAGCAAACGATTAATGTCCATGCTTCACAGTGTTGACCCTGGGCACCTCTGCAGTATTTTCATTCCATAATTAGACATCTTAATATTTACAAGATTATGAGTATTTTCAGGATTTTGTTTATAATTTTAAAAACCTCATAACCCATTTCCTTCAGACGACTTACAATGAAGCCTGTCGCTGTTGGTAATACTGAGTAAGTGTAAGGATGAGTTATGTGATCATTATGTATAAACCTTAAAGCTCTTTCTTGAATCTTTTCTAGCTTTCTGACACTCTTCATGGAACAAGAGTGCCAGGCTAAAAGAATTATGAATTATAAAGTCTACCTTGTTTGGTTAAAAAAAACTCCCAATTCGCTTTAAAATGGACAATTGCCTTGAGGCTTTCCTTCAAATTTCAGACATATGAGCTTCAAAGTTTAAAAATGAATCAAATCAGGAACAATATCTATTTCGCCAATACTAAAAGACTGTATAGCATCTACCGAACGTTTCCCTATACAAATGGCCTGGAACTTATCATGGTTTGCTTTCATCTTGTTTAATTAAAACCAGTCTATTAAATTTTGACGGTCATTTTCAATATTATGTTTTAAAGCATCTGGGTCTTGATTCACTGACAGTGTTGTCGTCTGCATAATTATATAATGTACAGGATGTCACATATAAAAACATCATTTACAAATACAATAAAAAGCAAGGGTCCTAAAATAGAACCCTGGGGTACCCCCCTTCAGCACTTCCAGCCAGTCACCGCAGTTGAAGCCTTTACTCAGGCCATAGGCCTCCAGCTTCCCGACCAACAAGTTATGAGGAAGACAGTCAAAAGCCTTGGATAGGTCCATCAGTATGGCAGTGACATACTCGTGGTTGTCCAGGGCTCTACGCCAATCCTCAACAAGTTGCAATAGGGTGGATTGACACCCAATTCGTGGTCGGAAGGCTGCAAGGAAAGGATGAAAACACATTACTAAAAAAGGCAGTCAGTTGATCACACACGTTTTTTAAAAAAAAAAATCGATATACAAGGTAAAATGCTGACTGGTCGGTAGTTTTGTTTATCTAAAATATCCTTTTTCTTAAAAACAGGAACTACCTGTGCCTCCTTGAGTCTGCAAGGGAACCCTGATCTATCACAACAGTGGTTACAAGGGAACTCTGATCTATCACAACAGTGGTTAATCATGTCGCTCAGAGGCACACTGATGTCAGTACAACAGGCTCTAAGGAGTTTTGAAGATATGCCATCGATACCAGTGGCCTTCTTCGCCTTCCACCTTAGAGATAGCCTTTTCAACCACGAAAGGAGAGACATGATTAAAACAAAACTTTGACTTATCATTATTGTGTGCCCTTATCTCTTTTAAAATGGTTTCATCAGAAGAATCTTCTGTACCATTATCAGAAGCAACACTTACATAAAAATTATTAAAAACATTGCTGACCTCCGTTTGATCACTGATAATGGCCTCATTTTCCTTCAAAATTACATTATTGCATTGTGCAGAGCCCTTATTTGATAAAAATGGTTTAATTGTGGGTCAGAAATCTTTTGATTTGAGACCACCTGCATAGCGTTCGAAGAAATAGCTGCGCATAGATTGTTTACGTAATTTATACACATAATTCCTATGGTTTAGATATGCCTCCCTATTAGAGGCTGATTTGCACCCAGTATATTTGTTAAAAAGCATACATTTTACAGGAGCATGTTCATCAATAATGTCAGTGATAAGGTTTCATGGGCCCAATAAATATCATCAACATCATCAAAAGCATAAGTTGCTTGGAAAGGGATTTTACTTATATCATCACTGAAAGTTTGTTTGTCAAAATTTTAAAAACATCTATATTTCCTCTTTTCTTTCATTACTGGTTTACATTTCCCTTTAAAAACAGTCCCAATCATATGATGCCAGTCACTAAGACCATAGTTAAAAGCAAACGTATTAAATAAAAAAGATGTACTGTTGCTTAAAATGACACCAACAGATGAGGGCTGCGATTTTTTCATAAAACATGTTGGAGATTTAATTGTGTTTTTCATATGAAAGATATCACAAATATTGGAGAATATATTGTCATTAACGTTCATGTCGACATTTAAATCTCCAACGAGCAAAGTTTTATCATAATGTATGCTGACTCGATCTAGAGTCTGACATAAGTCGTCGTAGACAGAGTTTTTCGTATTTGAGTGTGTGTATGTGGGACTTACGATTATACTATATATAAATGTGCAGTGAAAGTCAATGGCCCAATCGCTGTGACTCGGTCCAGTATAATATTCTGTAGGGATATGAAGACGGTGATTTGTGTTTGGTCACTGTAGGATATTCTGATGCGTCTCAATACTGAAAAATTAAAAGGTGTGTCCTAATCATAAGACACTGTTTGGCTACATTGTACCAAGTTTCATCATTTACATCACGGTAAGTTTTCATCAAAATCACGGTTTTAAAACAATTTTCTGTGAAACTAAAACTATCCCTATCCGATTATGATTTTATTTTGTTTTTACAATTTTATTTATTTAGTTAGGACATGTTCAATTTTGTGTAAAAGAGTTAATTAAGACTGATACAAGTTCTTTCTGGCTTTTCCTTATTAACGGTCTATCTAAATTTTGTATTGAAAATCTTTCAAGCATTTCTTTTTATTAGGGAAACCGTTTTAATTTCATAGTTGGCATGGTGTAGTGTTCATGTAGAAAAGCGATATGAACATTCCATCTGCATCGTCCGAAACAGGATGTATTTTTGTCGAACCCGTTTTTTTGACAGATGATTGACATTCATATCATTTCAGGATTAGTTATAAAAGATGGACAAGTCTTACAGCTTGGATGAATTCAAATACTGAGATTAAACTGGAAACATCTCCACTAAATTATCTTTCGAGTCTACGGTCCCAGCTATCCCCGTGTGTATTGTTAACATATCTAGTCAGTCAATGGTAACATATTCCCTGTGTAAATGTTCAATCGACCGCCCGGTTATCGGATCTAAGAGTGAATAAAGGCACCGTCCCATTATACAACAAAATGGTGGAGAAATGAAGGGGCGTATAATTGGGTTTAAACATATCGTCGTGTATAAGGGGGTCACATAAAGGGATGCCGGGTAACATACTATAGGTGTCAACATACAACTAGAAACATGACATTCAAAGTAGATACGGACAGACATCAAAATAGAGAAGGAAACTTCAAAAACTGGTATGGAGAAGAAATAAAAAATCAAATCTTTATTATCAAAAACTGATCTGGTTATTTAGCACTTTTTTTAATCTGTTATTTGAAATTTGAAAGGAAAAAGGAGCGAGCCTGCCTGGCCTGGTGGGTTTTCGGCGACATATAATTTATGTCTGTAGAAATGTATCGACGTGAAAAATAAAACTGTGACTCAAAATCAAAATCGATAAAATCTAGGACAAAATATAAACAAACGGCATGATTGACGCTGAAATCCCTGAAAAGAAGTATTAGTAATTAGAAAAATATAACTAAATGTTCCGGATAACCTCTACTTCATTAATGACACCCGCCATGTTAATCTAGGTCAGATCCAAGAAATGTCACGTCTTCAACAAGAAAACCGGAAAAGTTAAAACTAAACCACCCGACATACTAACAAGCAACCGAAAAGACGATATAATGTAATATGTGTCACTCCAATTAGGTCAAATCTTCACATGCTAGGTCTCTGTCCTGTATTTATAACTTCGGTCAGGTATCCCATGTGCGGCCCCTGTCTTGTATTTGTAACAAGGTTGAATTCCCCAATGACAGGCCTCAGTCTTGTACTGTGACGTATAGAGAGTAAAGCTAGGTATTTATTATTGGTGAAAAGAGACTTATGTTAATGATGTATATTTTGTATGACACCATTGTGATTTATTGTGTGCAAGCTGTGTAGAATTATTTGGGGGTAATGTGATATAAACCGACTTTTTTTTTTATCTGAGAGTAGAACAGATTAAGTCACAATTGAACTGGTTTCGATATTTTATAATATCATTTTATAAGTTCATTTAAAGAGTCGATCCTTTATTTATGAGTTTAAAAATTATACTTAAACATATTAACTTATTTGTGCGAAGAATCAAGCTTTACAGTGGGTGGTTAAAAAAACTATAACAGGTGTCCCCGCTATAGTTATCTAGTAGGGATTATCAGCATAATCGCATTCAAGTTCATATAGTTCACTATCGGTTCTCCATTCAGTAAGATACACATATCGTATCGTATTTATGTCATTTATATGTATTTATTGACGGACAGAACGAAATATGCACATTATTATGTTTTCTTTGGGTAAATCTAAATACTGAATTAAACAAAGTCTGAGGTTTTGTTGGAACCGAATATTTAAAACCTGTCAGTTTCTATGAACCTATGTCATATACATAGAGTGGTAAATCTTACTTGTATGTGGCTACACAAACTGACATTGTCTATGATAGCTATTCATCCCAAATCGTTGTTAATCTCTATTTGTGGTCGCTTAGATCGCGTTTAAAATATTAATTGATGTAAGATGACATTTTTGCTTTCGTTTGTTGAAACGATCTTTGGTCCGGGAAAAAGCATATTACTTGAATTGTTGTGCAAATTCACGTAAGATTAAATCGGGTCACATGAGTTTAATCACGGTCACATCATGACGCTTCAAATACCGACATGCTGTGGGGTGACATGTGAGTGTCAATTCCGATACAGGGTAGTGATTAAATCTTCCCAGTTTTGTAAAGCAAGAGGAAATATCGCCTCAAAATGTAAGGTCGCAACGACTGAAAAATCGGTAATATCGACACAGAAATTATGCGTCTTCATTATGTCATAAATTGTTGTCGATTTCATTTGCATATAAACCCGTACAAGAATATGAATAACGTTATTTACATATTCTGTAGTTGAAAAGAATCTTTATTAAACATGATTGAAAATTACTCAAATACATTTTTTTTTAAATATGAGCAAACGTGAAAAAATTATAAAAGTCTTTCTGCTAATAGATTGGGTTGCTGAACTTCGAGAATGTAAATTAAATGTACAAGAACAGTATAACTAAACAACATCGAAATTTACAAAAAGACTCAACAGGGACTCAGGCTAGTACAAAACAATAGAAATTAAAAAAAAAAAAACAGAAACCGATGAGACATTAAAACAGAATGAAAGATAACAACAAGAACCGTGTAGACACTGAAACAAGATAAAAACAACCATAACCTAGGAAACACCGAAACGAAAGGTAAGACAACAAAAAAAACCTTGGAAACACCGAAACAAAAGGAAAGACAACCATAACCTAAGAAACACCGAAACAAATGGAAAAACAACAATAACCTAGAAAACACAGAAACAAAAGAAAAAACAACAATAACCTATGAAACAACGAAAGAAAAGGAAAAACCACAATAACCTAGAAAACATCGAAACAAAAGGAAAAACAACATTAACTTATGAAACTCAGAAACAAAAGGAAAACCAATAATAACCTAGAAAACACAGAAACAAAAGGAAAAACAACAGCAATATCAAAAACAACAACAACAACCTAGGAAACACTGTCACAAAAAAAAAGACAATAAAAAAGGAAAGACAACAACAGGAACCGCGGACACATCAAAACAAAGAAAAGACAACAACAAAAACCTAGGTAATACTGACATAAAAAGAAAGATAACACCAGGAACCGAGAAGACACCGAAACAAAAGGAGAGAAAACCGTGGAGAAACCATAAAATATCAAAGACAGCAACCGGAACCGGAACCAGAACCGAGGAAACCAACAACTAACGGAAGTATAACGACAAGGACAGAGAATGCATTAAAAGAAAAGGAAAGACAGAAACCGGAACCGAGGAAACACCAACAATTAACGGAAGTATAATGACAAGGACAGAGGAGACATGCAAATAAAAGGAAAGACAGAAACCGGAACGAGGAAACACCAACAACGAACGGAAGTATAACGACAAGGACATAGGAGACATTAAGAGAATAGGAAAGACAGAAACCGGAACCGAGGAAACACCAACAACTAACGGAAGTATAACGACAAGAACAGAGGAGACATTAAAAGAAAAGGAAAGACAGATACCGGAACCGAGGAAACACCAACAACTAACGAAGAATAACGACAAGGACAGAGGAGACATTGAAATAAAAGGAAAGACAGAAACCGGAACCGAGGAAACACCAACAACGAACGGAGGTATAACGACAAGGACAGAGGAGTCATTGAAATAAAAGGAAAGACAGAAACCGGAACCGAGGAAACACCAACAACTAACGAAGAATAACGACAAGGACAGAGGAGACATGCAAAGAAAAGGAAAGACAGAAACCGGAACCAAGGAAACACCAACAACGAACGGAGGTATAACGACAAGGACAGAGGAGTCATTGAAATAAAAGGAAAGACAGAAACCGGAACCGAGGAAACACCAACAACTAACGGAAGTATAACGACAAGGACAGAGGACACATTAAAATAAAAGGAAAGACAGAAACCGGAACCTAGGAAACACCAACAACTAACGGAAGTATAACGACAAGGACAGAGGAGACATTAAAATAAAAGGAAAGACAGAAACCGGAACCGAGGAAACACCAACAACTAACGGAAGTATAACGACAAGGAGTTAGCTTTATTTGTATTATTTTAATTAAATCTTAACATCATTGCTGGAAAAAAAGTCACAGCTGTAAATGCAATATGTTGCCATTTTATAGTTATATTGCAATATATTTATATTTATTTATTTTTCTGTATGTTCTCATAACTGTTATTGTAACACACTAAGCCAAGATCAGATAGTTCTTTTTGCATACGTCTGTTTGCTAAGGTTTAAAACTTACATATACTATGTATCAAATGCCCTAACGAAATATCAATGCCTGTCTACGCATGGATCCGGACTAAACAGGGACCGGTTCAGAGAGTCCATAGCATTAAGAAGATATCCACTCTATGGGATTGTAAACACTATGTTTTAACTCTGTCTGCTATCACATGTACATGATTTATCGGAAATCATTTGTTCTGTCTAATGACGTGCATAAACATGTGAGTATTGTTTAAATGAAATGGCGATCAATTTAATAATTACGAAAAAATAGCATAATCCCAAAATTACATTAATGTGTTTTTTTTCTCAATCAATTATAGCATAAATTGACCAGACTATATTGACTGTTAAATTCAGTTGGTGTATTTAAAAATTACAATACGTGTACATTAGATGGCTATGACCTGAGGGAGATTATGAGCTATGACTCGAGTGTCTGATAATGTGTGTAAACATTTATTGGGGGTGCAATGTTGATAATTCATCTGTCAATTTCAACGACACGGTGTGCTGCCTGAATTTATGGACTGGACGTAAAAAAAGTCTTAAAAATACTTTCAAAGATGTATGGGTCGTTGAAGTACCTGTCATACCTGTTCGAATTCCAAGGAGAAAGACCGGTATTTAAATCCTAAATGTTACAGCATGCCTGGTGCTGATGGAGGGCCAGACTTCAAAAATGTGTAAATATTTAACTTGGTGAAGTGTGGTGATGACAGAATTGACAAAAAAACTATGACTTAGCATTTTGCCTTTCCATACGTCGCAAGCATGGCACAGTTTGTGTTACGAAGGTGAACGGGGTTCGTTTATATTATTTCTCCCAAACCTCGCAAAGTTTAGATAGCTTTGACTCAGTGCTCAGCGTTGTATTTATACAAGTATAACTTGAAATTTAGTTAGATTAGTTTTGCTAGTGTAATTTGTAAGCCTAAAAAGAATAACAATGACACACAAAAAATGGAGAATAGTTTATCTTTATTATTATTTAATGTATAAATTAACGTTCCCTACTTGTTAAACTTTATATCAAAATGTGAAATATAATCAACCCAGCAACACAGTAGTCATTCTAATCATGTTGTTGATATTTAGAAATAAGATAGTTATTTGTAGTAATATACCGGTAGTTACGTACAAGTGATCGCTATATAAAGGTCGTAGTTGGTTTAACTTTTTTTTTTATTCAAATTTTTGACAACGACTTAAAATACAAATTATACATTGAGTAGAATAGAAAGAGAAACAAAACCAAGTGACATGATTCTTATGTAAATTTGTTACCTGGTGTTAGGTATTTGAGACAGGAACTATCTTTATACAGGCTGTGGTTATATATAGAGGGTGATTATAGTCAGGTATCCTAATTGCATAGGTGGTCATTTTGTACAGGTGAACGTAATTTGCAGGTAGTAGTTGTTTACTTTTGTCATAGGGTGTGATACACTGGTACTAGATTTATACATATGGTCACTATGTGCGAGTTGTCAATATGATCGCTATATAGACACGTTGGTTATGGACAAGTGTTAGATTTCTACAAGTGATCGTTACACATAGGTGTGGGTAATAAACATGCAAATATATAAAGATATAGTTTTATAGGGTTTTGGATATAAACAGTTATTCGATGTATACAGGTGGTCGCTTTAGACAGGTGTTGACGATGATATACAGGTAATCTTTATATACAGGAGTCTTTATTTACATGTGTTGGTTGTTGACAGGTGGTCGTTTTATATCGGCGATCATAATATGCAATGATACCTATACACATGCGGTCGTTATGCACTCGTGGTTTATATTGCAGGTTTAAACGGGTAAATTGTGTCGACATTTTTGTGTTTTTGTTATCATCTCATAATTTCAGATAAACTTTTTCCGGATAAATCAACGCTTATATTTCAATGATGTTTTTTTTTTTACATGTTTTTCATTTACGGTGAATACATGTTCATGATGACATATTATTGAAGTGAAGATGTCAAATTTCTTTCATGAAATCACATGACATCAAATACATGCACGTGAATATTAATAAAAAAAAATATACGTAAACTTACATATATTGACGCACCTGCTCCCATTACAAATGTTTTCACAGTAAATAGGTAACGCCCATGACACACAATTATTATTAATCTCATTAAAAAATCTTGAATTTTCTTTGACATCTGCCGTTTTGAAATATGAATTATGACATCAACTCCTTTGCTGTACTCTCAGTGTCCTACAACCTTCTAGAGTTTTTTTTGTTCTCAAAGTCAACCTTCACTCGAACCTTCGAATCTCAATATAACATTTTCCTTGGAATCCTGGTGTATTTCGATATCACTTAAAATACGCATCGATTTCATCACTAAGGTTCTCATCACCAAGGTTCATTTGAATAGCAATCTTAGGTCTAATATATAGCACAACTTGTTTTGTCTCGGAATGCTAATCTATAGCCCATAATCGGAATTTGTTGACACTCGTGCGCCTTCACCTGCTCTATAAATTTCAATATTTCGTCTGCAATAAACATATTAACCTGATCAAGACTTATACAATACTGACCGTCAAAGTTAATTATTATTAATCAGTTTTCCAGTGTTTCCTTTCATCTTCATTTATAAGATATTGTCATTTTGTAATGCTTTCAGCGTTCATTTTGGATTTAACTACGGGAAAGTATACCACAGGAGGCCCCTATGGTACCCCTCAATGTTAAAATATAAAAACCAAACAGATGGTAAAATTGACGTAAGCAGAAACCGAAAACGGAAGCGGAAATCGGTTCGATAACGATAAAAACAGACCTAAACGGTAGTGTTTATACAAATTACGGTATGTGGAAAACTAATGAAATTCTTAACAGGAAATTTAAAACCAATTGTAGAACAGGCCTGTACAAGGAAACGCATAACAAAATTCATCGTCCTTTCTTCACCTCAAAATCAACAGGAACACGTGGGGGTCCATAGGAGATCCCGAATCACTTTGTGTACTTAACCACTTTTAAAACATATATTTTAAATGCCTCAATTTGTCAAAATCGCTACAAATAAGTGCAGATTTTATCAGTTTATTGTTTTTTATCCATATGAATTTGACTAAATATATGTACATATAAAGCAACACGTTTGGACATATTATATGTGTTTAAATATTTAATGTTGTTAATTTTTGGGCATTAAGTTAATCAAACAAAGCTAACGGGTTCCACCAGACTAGCAATACATACACGGCAGACAATTGTTTGGTGTATTTGCAGTTTGAATGCATTGCTCATTTTAAACATTTACGCGTGTCTTATACGAGAATGTTGAACGAATGAAAAACAAATTAGGACAGTTCCGTGCATCAACGAGTCTGCCATGTACAGTATCCTGTTTTGAAGTCTAGTGTTGATGGGTTCATGGGTGTCTTGTATCCGAACATAGCAACAGCAACTGTCCAAGCGAGTATCTCCAACAGCTCTGTGTTTCGATTTTCATTTACAAGACATATGCATACATAGACTCACACAAACGATATTTCACATGTAGAGTTAATGGCATAGGATGTCTTACGACGCATTTATAAAGTGTAAACAATGTTTGTTTACCTCCGGTTCGGGCTTGGTGGATAAACAAATATGTGGCATATTATGCATTTAACCTGCGTATAAACACATTTTTTAAATGATTGATTATCGCGATTGCCCGAGGTTAAGCAATTAGGAAAATCTTACCTAGCATGAGCACGCAGGCAATGGACATTACCGGGTCAGAGGGGACTCCGAAGTCAAAGGTCAGATAAGAAGAGGAACCGAGGAGTCACTAATCCAAAAGTAAAGACAACGACAGCGAGGAGAAACCAACGCAAAATAAAAACTGCATGTAATGAGGAGACACCAAATAAAAGAAAGACACCAACGGGAATCAAGGAACACCAAACCAAAGGAAAGACAACGACAGCAAAGAGACACCAACGCAAAATAAAAACAGCATGTAATGAGAAGACACCAAATAAAAGAAAGACACCAACAGGAATCAAGGAACACCAAACCGAAGTAAAGACAACGACAGCAAGGAGACACCAAAGCAAAATAAAAACTGCATGTAATGAGGAGACTCTAAATAAAAGAAAGACACCAACAGGAATCAAGGAACACCAAACCGAAGTAAAGACAACGACAGCAAGGAGACCCCAAAGCAAAATAAAAACAGCATGTAATGAGGAGACACCAAATAAAAGAAAGACACCAACAGGAATCAAGGAACACCAAACCAAAGGAAAGACAACGACAGCAAGGAGACACCAAAGCAAAATAAAAACAGCATGTAATGAGAAGACACCAAACAAGGTTCTCCATACCAAAAGGAAAGACAACATGAACAGATGAGACACCAAACCAAGAGAAAAGGAAAGAATAGGAACGGCAAGACATAAACGCAAAAACAGAAAACAACAGCAAAAATCAACGAGAGAATAAAAAAAGAAAGATGACAGCAGATACACCAAAACAAAAGGATAAACACTGGGAAACCCCCTTAGTAGATAGAAGTGTACATGGTAGCGTCATATCATAATATAAGAACCGTGAATAGAACCGTCTCTGTCTTTTACTATATATATTGCAAACAGTAAAATTGTGTTAATGGTTGTTTAGTGTGAATGTTTCAACAGAGTAAGCTATCAAATAATTTCGTGAAGGAAATATTGATCAAACCATTTCTTCCGGGATTTCAATTCTTTCTCAAGAAAAACAGTATTTCTAAGATTAATGACCAATTAATATATCGGAGTATGTAATCAAATATGTAATTCGTCCAACTTATAGTATAATAACATATCATATGTCCTTTTGTGTTGACTCTGTCGATCTGGTATGTTTTGTCCGTGCGTGTTGACGCTCTGGTATGTTTTGTCCGTGCGTGTTGACGCTCTGGTATGTTTTGTCCGTGTGAGTTGACGCTCTGGTATGTTTTGTCCGTGCGTGTTGACGCTCTGGTATGTTTTGTCCATGTGAGTTGACACTCTGGTATGTTTTGTCCGTGTTTGTTGACGCTCTGGTGTATTTTGTCCGTGTGTGTTGACGCTCTGGTGTGTTTTGTCCATGTGTGTTGACGCTCTGGTATGTTTTGTCCATGTGAGTTGACGCTCTGGTATGTTTTGTCCGTGCGTGTTGACGCTCTGGTATGTTTTGTCCATGTGAGTTGACACTCTGGTATGTTTTGTCCGTGTGTGTTGACGTTGCGGTAAGTGTCGACTTTGTGCGTTGACAATGTGGTATATTTTGACCTGATACAGGTGTACAAGTTATCCTTGTGTGACAGTGATGTGGTGTATTTTACCAGAATGTAGTGACGCTGTTATATATTTTATTGCCTTTACATGCAACAGTAAAATGTACGAACTGTTGATATCTGTCATGCCATTTTAAAATTCCGTTTGAATATCTCAAATATATCATACATTCTGTTGGTGCAGACATATCTGAGTCTGATACAATAATTCAAATACTTTGAAACGATACATTTTTGTTGTTTTATCCAGATATCGAAATTTTATCAAAATATAAAAAAAAATACCAGGATTAATGTGTGAGATGTCGCCACAATAAGTCGTAGTAAACAATACACAGTACGCCTGGTGGGAAATGAAAATCCACATTGAAGTATGATGTAGCAATTTTTTTAAATAACACCAATTACAACTAGTAGAGCATGGTATTGTGCGGGAACAAAACCAAACCACCATCATCTATTATCTGAGTTTCATGCATCCTTTCCCTGACCCATTATAGCAACCATATTACAAATGACGGTTTTTTGTGTAATATTGGAAACTCTTTTTATCAATCAGGTGCGATTTTCACACGGAAAATGAATCTATGTTTTTTGTTTGTATCCATAGCAGTACTTGTGTATGGTTACAATGGCTGCTGTTGTCCGTCATAGTCTTCATTGAAATATACAAATATCGACCATGCTCCTTGTGAAATGTAAACAGTGTCAGACGTGCGTCTATAGGACCCAAGGAGCAATGACTTGTCAGGCTAAAATTAATTATCTGTTTATGTATAACCCCTTCATCCTCAACCCCTAAATTAATCACTAAAATTATCTGATATATTCATCCTAATTCAAAGTGAATCCACAATAAAGAAACATTTTTAACCTTTAAGACGTTTTTTTAAATTGATTTACTTGATGGATTTGAATTAATCACTTATTAAGCTGACATGGAAATTACATGTTACACGTAACCTCCCTCTGCCATAATGCTTTGTCTGGCTATTATATGTTACACGTAACCTCCCTCTGTCATAATGCTTTGTCTGGCTATTATATGTTACATGTAAGCTCCCTCTGTCAAAAAGCTTTGTCTGGCTATTATATGTTACACGTAACCTCCCTCTGTCATCATGCTTTGTCTGTCTATTATATGTTACACGTAACCTCCCTCTGTCATTATGCTTTGTCTGGCTATTATATATTACACGTAACCTCCCTCTGTCATAATGCTTTGTCTGGCTATAAAATGTTACACGTAACCTCCCTCTGTCATAATGCTTTTTCTGGCTATTATATGTTACATCTAACCTCCCTCTGTCATAATGCTTTGTCTGGCTATAAAATGTTACACGTAACCTACCTCTGTCATAATGCGTTGTCTGGCTATTATATGTATATGTTACACATAACCTCCCTCTGTCATAATGCGTTGTCTGGCTTTTATATGTTACATGTAAGTTCCCTCTGTGAAAAAGCTTTTTCTGGCTATTACATGTTACACGTAACCTCCTTATGTCATTATGCTTTGTCTGGCTATTATATGTTACACGTAACCTCCCTCTGTAATAATGCTTTGTCTGGCTATTATATGTTACACGTAACCTCCCTCTGTCATTATGCTTTGTCTGGCTATTATATGTTTTGTCTGGCTATTATATGTTACACGTAACCTCCCTCTGTCATAATACTTTTTCTGGCTATTATATGTTACATGTAACCTCCCTCTGTCATTATGCTTTGTCTGGCTATTATATATTACACGTAACCTCCCTCTGTCATAATACTTTGTCTGGCTATTATATGTTACACATAACCTCCCTCTGTCATAATGCTTTGTCTGGCTATAAAATGTTACACGTAACCTACCTCTGTCATAATGCGTTGTCTGGCTATTATATATTACACATAACCTCCCTCTGTCATAATGCTTTGTCTGGCTATAAAATGTTACACGTAACCTACCTCTGTCATAATGCGTTGTCTGGCTATTATATATTACACATAACCTCCCTCTGTCATAATGCTTTGTCTGGCTATAAAATGTTACACGTAACCTCCCTCTGTCATAATGCGTTGTCTGTCTATTATATGTTACACATAACCTCCCTCTGTCATAATGCTTTGTCTGGCTATTATATGTTACACATAACCTCCCTCTGTCATAATGCGTTGTCTGGCTATCATATGTTACATGTAACCTCCCTCTGTCATTATGCTTTGTCTGGCTATTATATGTTACACCTACCCTCCCTCTGTCATTATGGTTTGTCTATTATATGTTACACGTAACATCCCTCTGTCATAATGCGTTGTCTGGCTATTATATGTTACACGTAACGTCCCTCTGTCATAATGCGTTGTCTGGCTATTATATATTACACATAACCTCCCTCTGTCATAATGCTTTGTCTGGCTATTATAGGTTACACATAACCTCCCTCTGTCATTATGCTTGTCTGGCTATTATATATTACTCATAACCTCCCTCTGTCATAATGCGTTGTCTGGCTATTATATGTTACACGTAACCCCCCTCTGTCATAATACTTTGTCTGGCTATTATATGTTACACATACCCTCCCTCTGTCATAATACTTTGTCTGGCTACTATATGTTACACATAACCTCCCTTTGTCATAATGCTTTGTCGGGCTATTATATGTTACACCTAACCTCCCTCTGTCATAAGGCATTGTCTGGCTATTATAGGTTACACATAACCTCCCTTTGTCATAATGCTTTGTCCGGCTATAAAATGTTACACGTAACCTCCCTCTGGCATTATGCTTTGTCTGGCTATAAAATGTTACACGTAACCTCCCTCTGTCATTATGCTTTGTCTGGCTATTATATGTTACACGTAACCCCTCTGTGTCATTATGCTTTGTCTGGCTATTTTATGTTACACGTAACGTACCTCAGTCATAATGCGTTGTCTGGCTATTATATGTTACACGTAACCTCCCTCTGTCATTATGGTTTGTCTTTTATATGTTACACGTAACATCCCTCTGTCATAATGCGTTGTCTGGCTATAAAATGTTACACGTAACCTCCATCTGCCATAATGCTTTGTCTGGCTATAAAATGTTACACATAACCTCCCTCTGTCATAATGCGTTGTCTGGCTATTATATGTGACACATAACCTCCCTCTGTCATAATGCTTTGTCTGGCTATTATAGGTTACACATAACCTCCCTCTGTCATAATGCGTTGTCTGGCTATAAAATGTTACGCGTAACCTCCCTCTGTCATAATGCGTTGTCTGACTGTTATATGTTACACATAACCTCCCTTGGTCATAATGCGTTGTCTGGCTATTATATGTTACACGTAACCTCCCTCTGTCATAATACTTTTTCTGGCTATTATATGTTACATGTAACCTCCCTCTGTCATAATGCCGTGTCTGGCTATTATATGTTACACATAACCTCCCTCTGTCATAATGCGTTGTCTGGCTATTATATGTTACACATAACATCCCTCTGTCATAATGCTTTGTCTGTCTATTATATGTTACACATAACCTCCCTCTGTCATAATGCGTTGTCTGGCTATTATATGTTACACATAACCTCCCTCTGTCATAATGCTTTGTCTGGCTATTATATGTTACACATAACCTCCCTCTGTCATAATGCGTTGTCTGGCTATTATATGTTACACATAACCTCCCTCTGTCATAATGCGTTATCTGGCTGTTATATGTTACACATAACCTCCCTGTGTAAAATGCTTTGTCTGGCTATTATATGTTACACGTAACCTCCCTCTGGCATAATGCTTTGTCTGGATATTATATGTTACACGTAACCTCCCTCCGTCATTATGCTTTGTCTGGCTATTATATGTTACACGTAACCTCCCTCTGCCATAATGCTTTGTCTGGCTATTATATGTTACATGTATCCTCCCTCTGTCATAATGCTTTGTCTGGCTGTAAAATGTTACACGTAACCTACCTCTGTCATGATGCTGTGTCTGTCTTTTATATGTTACACGTAACCTCCCTCTATCATAATGCTTTGTCAGGCTATTATATGTTACATGTAACCTCCCTCTTTGTCTGGCTATTATATGTTACACGTACCCTCCCTCTGTCATTATGCTTTGTCTGGCTATTATATGTTACACATAACCTCCCTCTGTCATAATGCTTTGTCTGGCTATAAAATGTTACACGTAACCTACCTCTGTCATGATGCTTTGTCTGTCTTTTATATGTTACACGTAACCTCCCTCTATCATAATGCTTTGTCTGGCTATTATATGTTACCCGTAACCTCCCTCTGTCATAATGCTTTGTCTGACTATAACATGTTACACATAACCTCCCTCTGTCATAATGCGTTGTCTGGCTATTATATGTTACACGTAACCTCCCTCTGTCATAATGCTTTGTCTGGCTATAACATGTTACACATAACCTCCCTCTGTCATAATGCGTTGTCTGGCTATAACATCTTACACATAACCTCCCCCCGTCAAAATACTTTGTCTGGCTGTTACATGTTACACGTAACCTCCCTCTATCATAATGCTTTGTCTGGCTATTATATGTTACACGTTAGCTCACTCTGTCAAAATGCTTTGTCTGGCTGTTACATGTTACGCGTAACCTCCCTCTTTCATAATGCTTTGCCTGGATATTACATTTACACGCAACATCCGTCTGTCATATTTATTTTCTTGTTATTACTTTTTACACGTAACCTCCCTCTGCCCAAATGTCTTGTTTAACTTGCCACTGTCACACTGTTTTGTCTCGCTAATACGCTTTAAACGTAACCTCCTCGTATTGCTTTGTCTGGTCATTGTGTTTCACACCTAATTTCCCTATAATCAGTAATTCTGCTTGCTTGAAATGCAAAAATTAATCTGCTGTTAAAAGAAGTCATGACTTTTCTTTATTAAATGTGGAATGATTTTTTTTCTTCTAACCATTTCCTACTAGGAGGATGCTACATGGATAAATTACATAAGAACGACAGTTGAACAACTGACTATCCCTATCTCCTTTACATGCGTATAAACAAGAATATATTTCATTCAATTGTTATCGAATGGTTGATGGATGGTTGACGGAGGAGGCGGTTGCTGTCTCTGATGTCGTTTGTTGTCGAATGGTTGATGGATGGTTGACGGAGGAGGCGGCTGTTGTCTCTGATGTCGTTTGTTGTCGAATGGTTGATGGATGATTGAGGGATGAGGCGGTTGTTGTCTCTGATGTCGTTTGTTGTCGAATGGTTGACGGGGGAGGAGGTTGTTATCATTGGTTGTTGGATGGTTGGCTAAACTTGTCATGCTGGAAAATTTTCTGTTAAGAATAAAACTTGGCTCTATCATGACATGTTTGTGGCTTGTGAAGAGAATGAAGTCCTCAGCTTTGATAGAATTAATTGTCGGGAGGGCAGACCAGGTTTGATAGAATTAATTGTCGGGATGGCAGACCAGGTTTGGGTAATGAATGTGTACGGCAATAATTTGACAATTGGATATTTTCACATGGGCATGGTAACTCAATCAAAAATGGTGCAAAGCACCGAAAGATTGCTCGCATATATTGGAGTGGTCCGGACTGAGCAAGGAGCTGCGTTCCTGAGTTTGAATCTTTAATCGACTGCCGGAAGACCTGTATACTTCCGGTCTGATGAGATGTAACTATTACTAATAATGTGCAAACAAAGCGCGTGTCCCATGTTATGTTCCTTCAAATCGCACGTCGAACAGAGGCATAACATGTGCTAGTACCCGTTACTAAAACAAAGTCCGGGTACTTCCAACTCACGATACATATGTAGTTATCCAATCAGCAGCCGCGACTTTATCACATGGTAGACTTAATATAATATATACATAACTATATATGAAGAAAGTATAAACTATACCTTACTTTCTGTATATAACGAGACACATAAGGCTAGTTGCCATTTGTGGTGCATGATATCTACACCACTCAGGGCACAGGATTTCACCTCAGGTGGTGTGTGTGAGTTGGTGTTGTTATTCCTGCTTTGAAGCGGTGGGATTGTGTCCGAAGGTATTGGTGTTAACAAATGTTTTTGTTTTAAACTGATTTAACCCAAATGATATGTTATGACGTAAAGATATTTTCCATTACTCATTCTAAATTTCAATGGCGGTTTAGGTTTCCCACATCGAAAAACACCACTCAATAGGGCTAACATAGCTTAATAGACTTTGCATGTGTTATATCCCGACCGTTAATCTCTTTTTATGAATCGCGTTTTCAATGATGCCTCGAAATGTTAAGTATGTCTTGCACCGACAAAACGTGTCATCACACACTGGCCGCTGTTCTCTGTTATGTACAATGATCAATGACAATTGTCACTCTGTTAATCCCCAGGACCAGCTTTTATCATCACGACCCGACATCCTACAGTACCAATGTAGCTTATGTAATGATTGAGTAAATAAGGTTAGTTTTGTAAAACATCCAAACAGACAAAATGCTTGTCTTCGAAATTAGAGGTTCTGACGTTGGTGTCAGACATAAGGGATTCAAAGAATACATAATTGATCATCATATCATCATTTTATATAAATGTTATTTTATTTCCATGAAGCTAGCAATGCTGTGGTGTCTAGGTTATAGAACATTTAATGTATTGTCTCTATTTTTATTTGACCCTTTCTATTGCTATTTTTGAAAGACAATTTATCTCTTTTTCACTTCAAATCACTTTAAATGATAATGAACTAGTATACGTGTCCACAACCAGCAGTATCAAAAAGGACAATCACAGGTTTAATTGAAGCAGAAATATAGATATCAAAATAACGACAGATATCACTTGTGTCAAAACAGAATCTTGTACCCATTGTTGACACAATTTTTTTTTCTATTTTTATAGGAAATATGTAATCTTTAAATTTGATTTGGTAACTTCAAGATTTGTGTTGAACCAGAAAACCTAAATTAAAAACCGTTTTTGTTTTCAACGCCCCCCCCCCCCTCTTTTTAAATGAATATTTTATACTTCAGAATTAGATAAGAATGATAAAATGATTCATTACAATTATAACAATAAGTTGACGTAAATATCTAAACTAAATCATTTGTTAATTTTTATGTTTATACGTTACATATTCTCACATTATTATGTAAATAAGATATAAAAATATGTTAAACATATAATAAAAAATTACCACAGATTTACATATATAGTTTATATATTTACAGAATATAACATAGTTACATCGAGTTCTACAACAGGTCATTGGTCAAGGCTAAAGGGTCAAATTCACATTTGACCACTCAGGAAGTCAAAAGCTCGTGTACAGGTTATCACGAACCTCCCCACAAAATAAGTTCACAATCACACCATTATTGTATGGTAGCATTGAGTTCGACACCTGGTTTAATTTCGGTCATCGGTCAAGGTTAAAAGGTTAAAGGTCACAGTATACCACCTGGAAGAGGCTATACTATGTCAGCCCCCGTTCTCTTTGTTTATATTCCTAATGATTACACAAACCAATGTTTCATTGCCTTACTGTCTTAAAAAATCGTTTTTGTAGAGTGCACGTGCCCTTATCTCTCCTATATACAAAACTTCACCACGTAGATCGGTTTCTATATATACGTTATATCGCAGAAATATACATTTATTCTATATAATTGCTGGGAGGATAGATGCCAGCTAATGGGCGTGCAACTTAACCAACCGATGATGAACCTTCCCTTTATAATACAGTATTAGAGCTGTTCTATAAGACAACAAAGTATCAAGTACAACCAAGTACAAATTGAAGATTTAATCAATTCCAAAGTATTCGAAATATATATATAATATCGTCTGAGGTTATTTCGAGGTATTGATTGATATGATAAAGATATATATGTTTATTTCGAGTTTAAGGTCGCCACAACACATCCAGGTGATCAAACATTAATCGTCTCGCCCTCTGTATGACACAGCAGTTCAGTTCTTCTCTGCGATTTCAGCAGGCGTAACACATATAGCGATAAGGAATGAAGAAAAAAATACAGGAGAAACGCAAATATCACACAGTAGGTATATCATGTTTGTTCTGTTAGGAACGCTACAGGGAGGTGGGAGTGAGGGCGTATTGTGGGGGACTGAATGATTGTAAATAGAATTAAACATTCCAATTGAAACAGATGAATTGTTAGAACATAATAATTGTCCGTTAGAATAACTTGGTGAGGTATTATGCAATATCACTTTCTGACTAGTTTTTCTCTCGTATACTGTTCTATTGTCTGACACAATGGATCCAGGCGTGTTCCATGGGATTCTATCATACCGGTACAATCCTTCATTTTCCTATTGAAATTACGTGTAAAGGTCGTTTTTATGGCAAACAATATGGGTTTGAAAAAGATGGTTATTTAAAACGTGTGTGACTCAGCTGTATATCATATTTGGAAACTACATATAAAACATTTCCAATGTGAAATCTTATTATTATTCATCTCTGGAATCATTTGAATATTTTTTGTAACACAGGTTTCATTTTGAATCAAAATACATCTCGTTGTAGCCGTAGAAACCTCGTCTAAATATCCATATTCAAAGTATCATGGAAAGTAAATAACGACACATCATCTCTAATAAACATTGTTATTGCACATTATATTCATATATTTAATAATGAATTTGAAACATGTAGGACTGACTAGATCACCGGAAACTGATTCCCGTCGTCCCAGAGATTGACAATAACATATTATCATAAATGTATAATTCCATGTTTCTAATATTTTGAGTTGTATAACAATAATCTGAAATTAATATTATAAAGCATGAAAGATTAAAATATATTGTAATAATAAATAACAGTACAGAGAAATAGGAGAGACTGACATTGTTTTGTCCAACAGATCATTTATAACATTTCTATGCATACAATAACGAAAAATGATTGAGAGCGTGTTTTTATCCACACATGTAGGAATACACCTTCAGTGATTATAGAGGAAAGCATTAGTAAGTTAGGAAGCTCAATCAATAAGCAGCTAACGAAAACAATATCTGAATTACTTTTAAGTGATAATAAAAGATAATCATAAATCGACACAAGTGACTTAATGGCCTTCGATACGCTTGAAAATGTCTGCATTAATTACAGTAGAATCAGTTGTCTCTGACTACCCAGTCAGAGCCAACTGATTCTTCTGTCATTAATGCAGACAGATTAAAATGCAAATATTTTTTATGCATATGGAAACGTATTGTTACACGAGTATATTAATCTTAGATAGACATTCCAATAGAACGAGATTCCGTTAACGACAAAAGTATATATAATTCCTACTGATTCTTACTATTCTTATATGACAAGGAAATACAATTTATATGACTTTAAAATATGTTCATCGATTTTGTGTCATAAAAACCAAACAAAACCAGCGTTAAGAACAATGCAGCGAAGAACAACTGACAAAACCTTAAGGACTTCAGGAAATACATAACGTTTCGTGGCTAAAAGGCGATGAATATGAATAAAACATGCGCGGTATGATATACAGGTGCGATATAACGTTGTGTATTATTCCAAACGCAGGTGGACAATATAGAAACATTGCCGGTCATTGTCCATCTGTTCTTAGCACGTGACCCGTGGAAGTGGACAGCACCATTTAATTTAATTATTCATAGCAATATTTCATTATATAGCACCCGTTACATTGTCGAAGTGACCGTTAAAACTTTAGTTCAATGGGGCCTTTGAAGGTAACATTGGATTTTTGACCGTTTCATACTTTATGTATTTCAACGAGGGGCTCCTAAAGGCATCTCAGCAGGGCTCCTTAATTCAGGAAAGATAAGATAAATAAGGTATTATAAAATAACTGCAAAATTCAAACCCGTTGCACTCTGATTCGCGGTTATGAATATATTTTGATTACCGACATGAAATACGTGTATTGTAGAGTTATGATATGGTAATTTATAAACATTAAGTCTTTAAAGACCATATTTATTTTGAACGAGCGAAGGTCATGCTATACAAACCCCACAACGTTCACCTACCAAAGCAAGTCCTCAAATTAAGGCTTCTGCCAAATAGCTTTTCTTTTCATATGACTGCGAACCGTAAAACATGCTTTTTGAACATTAACAGACCGTGACATGTTAAGCGTTTAACCTGCTGAACTGAGACACGCTAGCTGTACAGTCGAGCTGTCAGAGACGATAGACAAGTGTCAGGATTCGATACATACTGCTACTTTGAACCAATCAGCAAGTTTGTTACATCTGCGATATTTAAAAGAAACATAGTTTCTATGTACATACTTCAAAAAAGAGTGAACTAGGAAGAGAAGATAAAAGTACACTGTCTCAATAAGGGAACTTAACTTCATTTTCTTCCTAATCATCTTTATTTTTCTGTCTCTTATTTGGGATACCAGGGTCGCTTTCGTTTATCGCGAAGTTGAACAGGTTGGACCAGAATTGTTCGTTTATGAAATAAAGTCGGACCTATGCATCTAATGCTGCTTTTATGCAAGGCCGGTATAACCTTGGCATGTCCGGCAGGATTTATACCCGAAAAAATTACATTTAAAAACAAACGACTGGTTGTTCCGCACAAACGAATAGGCCCCAAGTATCTGCAGCCATATCTCCCTGTGCATCTCTGTCTGATACGTGGTCAGACTAGTGTGACCTGTTGGGTGACATGCTACCATGTCTGGGCTACAGTACATCAGTGCTATACCACTTCAGTGACCCCATCATTTGTGAACATCGTCTTTATGTGACATGAGTCGATGCGAGGGAGTGAAACCTGAACAAACAAGCAAACAAAATAAAAAAAAACCGTTTAAATAAATCACATAAGTCGTTCTGTCAGTATTCACAGGCCGCTATACTATTCAACCCTGACCTTTGTAAAGATGATGAAACATTGTAATGACCAGGGCACATACTCAGAAGAGCTATCTAAACTGAAGAAAAGTGCCAATTATGTATACGCTGATTTTGGTCATGAAAAGCCCTTTAAAACCAGTGTTAAAAGGGTGCTTAAATGCAGCAGTTAGAACAGGGTTCGATCTCGGGGCGCCAACTTCTGGTGGCAGGCGACCGACCCAGGCCAGTTCTACTACATCAGAAAGGTCTTACAGGGCAAAAATGTATATATGATGGTTGGTCTTAGAATGGTTATAGAATGAGAGAAATTTAAGGGGCACATAAAAGGGAAAGTAGTATTAAGAGGTTTACGTTTTCGTAACAAGCTTTAGATATAAAGACACGGTTTAGAAACAAAATACAACAATTGGAACACAAATCAATTTAGGCCTTTTATATACGTATCCTAGTTGAAAGATTCCGTTTTCGCAAAGATCACACAATATCGGTCTCAGTTGAATACAACAGACCAATTATTCAAACCTGCTGGAGAAGACTAAAAACGGACAAATGTCGGTCCCAACTTACTCTAGCGATAATTTCGCGGTTTTAAGGCGGGGGCAGCTAGGTGTACATCAATTATTCCAGCCTAATAATTGTATCTGACGAGTACCTTTTAAATGGTGCTCCGCATGCTTTTATATAAGTTGTAGTGATGTGACGATAATAACAGACGCAGGTCAAGGTTTTAGAAATCGTTTTTGTTTAGGCAGACATATACAAGGTGTTAGAAAAAATCCCAATCTCTAAAGGACAAAATGTGATATAACATGTAGCGTTTACCGTATAATTGACTCAACAGTTACCAGACAGAGGCTTTGGCTGAGACAGATGACGAACTGAGTACAGACGCTCGTCTACTGTGGTGTTGCCGGGCACTTTCTTACCTTTTCGTGGATTTGAAATAAATGTGTATCATAGTTAATCAAACAAGCGTAAAGGGCTCAATCTAAAACGTCCTCGATATAACTGGCTTTAGAGAATCTTTGCGATAAAACAACAGGAGACTACAAAAGCGTGAACAAAACCGTACTTTACACTCGTAAATGAAATATGAACAAGGAAAGATTAACATGTGTAGTCCTTACAAAGTATAAAGATGAAAAAAACAGGTCTTCCGGAAGAGCAAGCGTGTTCTGCTTCACCTACCATGGAAATCTAAGAAAAATCCATATAATGGCATCAAATTAGAATCACCAAGTCACAAGGCAAACCAATAAATATAATCAAAGACATCGAACTTATGCAAATACTGATAATCTCTGACTGAGATAATCTACGTAGCTATCCCGGAGTCTAAATTGTAGACCAACACGTAGCCGTTCTATTCTCCATAACGGTAATCCTACAGCACATCTCGACATCAATGATGGGTACAGAATGCAGAAATGTATGTTTTATTACATTATCTGGAGCGTTGGACTGTGAACGGAAAATCGTAACATCAAAACGAACATTTAGCAGACGTTCAACAAGGACATCAAACGATTATTAACTGATCCGAATATCAATTTACCTGGTAATATTATTTAAGTTTCATTTTATGCAGCGATTTATCAGACTTAAATTTGTAAACGTGCAATATGCACAACTAAACATGAGTTCCTTTTGTGTATTTCTACAAGATAACAAGATGTTTATTCACACCATAGTACATATTATACGTTACATATTTGGCCAATTTCTTTTATCGTCATATCAACGTATTTATTCATAAAATGTGTTTATTTCACACGTAAACATATGGAATGTAATTTGTATTTAGCAAGGGATCTTTCACGTCATTTCGTGAGGACGGTTTGATCGATGAACAGAATTGCTGACGATGTCTCACCTACTTTTGTATCACAAAGACAAAAAAGGCTATATGTATGAAAATATATTTTTTGTCCAAAAGTCAACGAAGACTTGTAATGTATTATGAATTTTGTTGAATATTACATATGGGTGATATATTGTATCAATAACTTCTTCCGTTTGGTATTCGTTCACGATACATTGTGTGTTGGATGTTTGCGTGGGGCGTTACTACATCCAGTTGGAAACACCAATAAAATTTAGTAACAGCGTCGAACATTTAGATATAATATTTTTATAGAAATTTCCTCTAAACGCAGGTTTTAGCCTCTCAGACAGAAAACCCCAGATGAGTGCTTCGTTTGCCCGCAGAACCAATACACCCAGATAGTGTTGCTAAGAATAATACTAATGAACAACTATTACAATTACAAAAGCAGAGGAGATGTAATGTATGTCGTAGTGTATTCAAGGTTAGTACAAAATGTAATGTTATAGTCAGTGTTTGTTATGATAATGTACGTGTGGGATGAATACAAACTTCCTATAGCGCTCGACACATTTAGACAATCCCGTTGTATTCCTAAATACAATCTACGTAAATAGGTTTCCAATTCGAAGGAAACATCGTTGAAAGACTATGACTATTAATTTTCACTCGAAATATCATAATTCAAATTGTTACACCTGTCATCAAAATGTGATTGACAGGTGACTTTGGGTACACCTGAGTACTTACCTGTTGTGACCACCGTCCCGTTATATAACGCGCACGTTCACTCTCCATTAGCTTTCAACATGTAGCTCCATTACACCTCCTCCTCGTGTCTGGTCAACTTCCAGATATTTCGAAAATTATATAAAAAATGTTGAAATCTTTCAGAAAAGGAACCGAACATTCATTACAATTGCAGTATTAAATTGTGAATTAAAGAATAACATCAAAATGATTTAATAATTAAGCATATTTTATCAGGATGTTAACATGACTGAGATACTACATGTACTTGCATCGCAATGTCATTTCGTTTGTTTTTTGGTCACCCTAATCTTTTCTTGTCTGTGTATTGACGATGTGGAACTGCTTTCACAACACTGCATACAATGGCATTGTTGTGGCTTAGTTACACCTCAAATCTTCAATGTACTTGACAAGCTGAAAAAGTTATTTATAATAGCAAAGAGCTGCAGTAAGTTTTTTTCTAAATCTTTTAACCATTAAAGTTATTCTATAAAAGAGCAAATAATATTTTAAATCTGAAATACGATTTCAATTTCGTATATGGATAATAAAATGAGAAATTAATGCCAGTTTAATGCAAATATACACAAATAAATATATAGTGTATTACATTTATTGATAGATTAAGAAAAACATATTATAATCTTTAGTAAAATATCTTGACTGATGTCTCGGAACTAATCATTTTTTTAAAAGATAACTATGCTTCTTATATAGGTGCATAATGCGTAGCGACACATTCTACGTACAACTAGTTTTTTGTCAATTTCAAATTTAGATTTTCACTGTTTTTGCATGTTATCGCCGCACGAATCACTTGAACCTTGCTACGGATCCGTATGAAAATATCGCTTGAGAGAAAATTTGTTATTTACACCTGTATGTTTGATATCACGTAAAAACTTACCTGTCCTGCCTGCCTGACCTTTAAGTATAATGTAGAATCGCAAACGGGTATAGATTTGTTCGAATTGGTACTGACAAAGAGCACCTGTTCTCGACCATTCATTGAAGCGTTTATCTCACCGTTAACAAGGTTAAGTCACTGGATTTCCTAGCGTGATGTGGAAACGACTTTTGAAATGTGATTTACAGATGAGCTGTTGTGCAACGCGGATGCATCATGTTTACAACTGCTTAATGGATATTTATGTATCACAAGCAATGATAACAAAATAAACATGATTTTTTTTGATGCATGTACCAGAGTTGCACCTTTATTTGCTGTTGCCTTACAAAGAAAACACCAAGTCTAATAATGTTTGTGAAACAACAATTTACTATTGATGCTTTCCCCTATAGCTTTAGTATCTAAATATCAGATTCAAGCCCAAAGATCTTGTTCTCTAAAATAGATATGATATCACCAACAAACAGGTCTACCTTAACTGCTATAGGTTTGATCAATACCTGCTATTTGTTTTCTTTGTAATGTTTGTTCGGTTGAGCAATTACTTCAAGTATTGAGACGTCAAACTCTGTTGATAAATTTCGTGTAATGGGAAAAATGAAATGTCGAACTCCATCTTTTGGGGGAGACATGTATAATATATACTGGGAACTAGACGATCCAACTTGTTATTTACTTTCATCTTTTTTGGTAAATCTCTAAGTATACTCGTTGAATATCGTCGTTTAAATTTATGAATCTTCTCATTCAAGAAAATATGAATTATAACCAATTATGAATATGCTCATTCACGAAGATATAAATTATAACCAATAATTACTCGTTGTGTTTCCCTTTTAAAGCAAATTACGTTGAAAAACATAAGCAATTATAAACGAAACTTTTGTCAATTAGCCGATTTACTTCATTAACCACCTCTAACCTAACAATGGAGCCTAACATTATTGTTTTTATAAAGTTAGTTAATTTTTATCTTGCAAAATACATTTTTTATCTGTTTAAAAACAATATTACTAATCGAATCAACAATAAAATATCTTGTCGACAATTCTGAGGCAGCACAAAATCGTTCCTTGGGGTTGTGTAATGGCAGTAGTAATAATGTGTCCTACGTAACATGTACACTATACTGAAAACTCCTCCTGTGTTGCTGTAATGCATAACACGCTTCTCCTGAGAGTGTCTTATCAAACTCAGTATTTTCAAATGAATATTCATACTTTTCTCTCAGTTCATATACATTTGACCTATTTATGAACCTTTTTGCCGTGTCTTACTTATTACACAAACCCCTTTAGTGTTTATAGAATACAATAAAATGGAAACAGTACAAGGAACAGTTAGTAGGTTTTAAGTACACCTGGCTGATTTGTTCAAAATAACGTGAAGGTCTCGTTATCATTTTCGTAATCTTTGTGTAAATATCAAAATTATTTAAAAATACCGTTTGCGTGACATGTTGATAAAAAACAAGTATATTGAGTTTCTGTAGTTTTTTTTATATATCTGTCGTACGTTTGTTTAAGATCAATGGGGATAAGTTATCACAGTGTCAGACAAAGGGTTGAAATGGGAACACCTTTGTCACACAGTTTACAGATTGTGTAAAAAAAATCAAGAGTTTGGGGATGAACTTTCACTTTTTTTTATACGACCGGACGTGTTTCGGATACTAGATGACGAAGCAAACAGAGGCCGTGTCACCTTCCTAACCGATCCGCCTCTTGGAGTTTTCCAACAAAAGGATAACTGGAATAATAAAATGATGCATTTTATTTAAATAATATCAGTCTGTGTAGTCATAAACATTGTTATTCACCTATTTAACTTGTTATTTTGTTAATGAGTTTTTGACCTTCGTTCCTTTAGGCTTTCAGAAGATTTGATTCCGAATCTTATATTGTACTACAGGAAAACGTCTATGTAAAGCGCTTAATGTACAATGTGACACATCAATATTAATATCAAAAACTATTTTGTTTTAATATATCTATCTGTAAAAAAATGTTTTACGGATTTTAAATGCAGAAAATAAGTGAATAATTTACACCGTACAGACATAAAAACATTAGGGAGAAAAAAATACAGGTGGTTCCTTGTTAGACTGGTTCAGTGAACAATTCGTGAAACAAGACGTTTTAAAGTACATGGACTCCTAATGTTACTTATGAATGGGACAGTTTAGCAATTACAACACATGTCTGGAGTCAGACGAACCTACACACCTGAGCGTTTGTGTTGGCTGCTGTTTACATCTGGAGAGTTTCTAATTAACTGCCTGCTGTATCAATACTCTCGCCAGGTAAAACCTATTAGTAGTATTTAGACAAGTTAGAACTTCGCCAACCAAAACCTACCAAAAACTCCTAGATTAATATATCAAAGCGTAGATGTAGTTAATTATGAGTAACAATATATATTATAAATTAGATCTAGTTCTAACTTCACAGTGTGCTGTAATTGAAAAACAAACTAAGCTTCAAACTTACTATAACCTATGTACAATGTTTACTGTTATCCTTAACAAAACACATTTTTTACATAAAACTGATAACAAATAAATCTAGATGATCTAGACCTACCCGACGACTCATAGCAAACTATCCTTCCAGAAAGCACACTTAAATCAAGTACAACAGACATCATCACATGTGCGTCGTCCGAAATATATCGTAATTCCCATGAAATAGCTTATTTATATAGATGGTGTTGATCAACGTCCTGTGCTCTATCGACGACACTTGCCATGAAAACCGAAGTCAAATCCAAGTAATGTTACGTCATCATGCAGAGAATTGGGGAAGTGACAACGCACAAGAAGGTAAATTAATTACCATAGTGTAAACACCGTAGGTAAGAGACGAAGGGAAGATACTATCAAGAAAGGGAAAGGTCACGATCGGATAAAATTGAAATGGTCCCACTTATCGTACAGCTTATGAGTAAGCCGTTCCTTACGGTCATGTTGTATATAAAGAATGATGAAAGGTTCTGAGGCATAAAAGTCAGTAGTATCTTTTTTTTAAAGGAGTGCATATTCTATCGATATGATGATTACATTTGTTTCAGCATATCGTTGATTATCTGAATGGGAAGTTGAAGGAAGGACTATGATTCGCAACCATAAGCTTAATAATAAATTCAACCTCATGTGAAAATAAAAACAATTTGGCCTACAAAGGCGCACATAATGTTCCGATAGGAAAGCCTGCTGTCTACTGGACATCTTGTCATCGAACTCATCAAAGATGTTGTCAACTTGGAACTCAATCATTCTCACAATTTCATCCTCAGTATAGTACAACTTTACGCTTGATGTAATAAAATCGCCCCAGATATACAATAGAACACATCAGAAAAACGACAAAACACCTCGGTTTTCCCGTATCCCGGTACAACTTGATTCGGTTTTAAATTCAATTTTAAGAATACATATAGTGACTTTAACAGGTTATCCCAGGTAAGGAACAAATATAAATAGCGGACATCAAGCTTCAAACTGCCGATATACTGTATATGTCAGCTGTTTCGTTTGTGTATGCCTTTTACCTGAATTAAAAGTATTTTTAAACACTCATAATTATCATTACTTATTATAATGATAATTGGCGATCACCACTGTAGGTTCAGGAGCATTAGAAATGATTTTGTTGTTAGTATCGTACTTGTGGGCCTTGGGAAATCATTGGTGGTTATTCCGTCCTCTGCTGTGGGCGGGGTTGGAGGCACATTTTCCGCTTGGCTTGATATTCAGCAATAGGTGTTGTCGTTTTCCTCCCTGCGTAAGGTAAGAAAGTTCTTAAATAATTTATCATTTATCAATATTTCATATCAAATCGATAATAAAATGAAGAATAACGACAAGGTTTGGTAATGTGCAAGATGGAAGAGATAGTGACTGAGCATAACGTCGATTCGATTGCAAACTGTTTTAATAACTGCCAATTAAATCATAACTTTTCTAAACTCTTGGAAATCATTCAAAATATTCAGAGCCAAGATTCCGGCCCTTCACTTGAATCTGCAGTTTCAAAAATACGGCAACGATTGCTGATCACATTTTAAGTGATGTTTTTAGGTCTATTTCAATTAATATGTTAAAAATAATTTTGAAATCTTGTTTCAAACTCTACGTGAGCACGCTGGTTGCGCCGAAACCCCGGAGCGGAATATTTCTTTCCGCGGACATATCACTTGCAATCCGCGGTGATAGTAACGGATCCCTACGCGGGATGACACTTGACGTGAAAACACGCGATACTTGTTGCCAGCTCTGACAACCGTAAAGTTTAAGGACGCTGTCTACACAGAAAATGTCCCACTAGGAAAACTAATAACCATACCGTATCTCCCTCCAGGTGCCAAAGAGTTCCGGCAATACAAAATAAACTTCTTGATCATGTAGCGATAAATACTATATTCTGTTAACTTTTCAATGATATGATAGTGCAGAAGGTAGACATCAGATGTTCCCAATGGTTCGATTAACATTTTTTCAGCTTCTGTTTAAATTCAGTAAACAATTCATTGTTTATGTAACAGGGTGTATCTTTCAATTGTTCTACAAATATAGGTATTTAGATGCGTCTGAAGTGCATGTTTTTCTTTCTCTTTAGCGGTCTAATTAAGATGGCTGTACGTTCTTTATTGATTCGTCCTTTTTGTGGTGATATGTGGTGCATTAAGTAATTATGATAACAACACACTTCGATTGGATTAACCATTCAGGAAAATATTTTTTTTTATTTCTAGGGAATAGATGGAAATGAGGGATGAACGGTTTTTTGTTAGACAAACATATCAGGAAAAGAACAATACTTACGACAATCCCAATAGCTTTACACGTAATGTTTGTGGAGCTACGTCCACCCTATAGGTTTGTCACTTTTTGTAACAACTTTATTAGTTGTATGATTTACCGCCTCGCGAGAGTTGCCGAATGTGGCTAGCATATCTCGATTTAATCGGAGACTTCCTCTTCTAGATCGTCTAAAGTGTACATTACTGGAAACTACGGTAGCCATAGGGGTCCTACAGCAAATGTGTTCTCCGATACCTACGATAACTACCACTCGCTAACACCTAAACCTAAACCAAAGCTGACTTCAATATTTTATAAAACAATTAAAAACACATAAAAATGGCAAGTACTTTAAATCTTACATATATATTTCACAACATCATGGGTCTAGCCTTTGGCACGGATCACGGACCGAAGCAGCATCAGACGGATCACGGACTGAAGAAGCATCAGATCCGTTTTAAAAGTGGTATTCACACCTCTACAATATCGGGTTTACCACGTCATAACTCATGACATTGGACGAAAACTTATAAAGAATAGTCAAACCTAACGTCTTAACCTGCTAAAAATGTTTACTTAAATCTATTTTAATGACTTTGAAGTTCGATGCGAATTACACGTGGATCTTAAAACGCATGTTTTATGAGTCAGTAAATGCTAAATCCTCATTAACGGAGCCTCGCCCAGACATGCGCAGAAGGTCTTTTTACCTCTCTGTACTCACACCAAAATAAACAGTTGAAAAGCATAAAGTTGCAATCAAAAGCATTTAAGACAATAAAATTTCGTTACTTTGAACTTTGAAAACTGAGCCACAGAATGGTAACCATCTGTCCTGAAATTTCTTTAATTAAAACCGTACCTCATCGTGAAAGAGTAAACAGATGAACATCATTAAATTCTTATTAAATTATGTAAACGTTTACTTACGCTCCCCGTTGTTTAAGGTCTGGTCTGTCAGCAACTGTATCAGTAGAAATGGTTTCTTATTCATTAAATCCACGAACGAAGGTTTGGATTATTTCTATTTAGACTATTTCTTGGATACACTAATCTTATTGTTGGTAAAGAACCGTTTTTGTGGAAGTATGCTAGCTTTCAACTGTTTATCTAGTGAAAAGCTAACCAATATTTTCAAACTTACCCTGATAGATCCTTCTTTCTTTAACAGTTAACGGCTTTCTGCCTATTTACAATACAAAATTTGAAAAATTACTTAAGTGCCATTATTCTTCAACATTCGATATTAATTTTGTTACAATATGCTTTACAATTTGAAATGTAATCGTTTTTCCGAAGGAGTCTGGCAGATCTGAAGAAACACATACGTCTTTGTAGTCGGTATCTATAAAGAAGTAATACATTACTGTAACCAGATTTTTCTTTGAGTTTAATTTAGAATAGGAATTTCTCTTTTGCTTAATATAACTTCACGATTTTATTAAGGGAAAGACATAGTTAACGAAAGAATAAAGTTATTTGATGAATAGCAATTTCGTTAAGGAAACATACGTCACTCACGTGCTCCACGTGCATTATATAGCATTGTGAACATAGCAATTATGTATTACATATATAGCTTACACGTTAGTTCTACATCCCGACCTCTATACATACAGCGCTCGTGTATCAGAGTATATTTGATGAATGAACTTGTTACAACTGTAATAACTTTTTCCTGTCAGCATTTGATCTCAAATTATTCTTCGTAAAATAAATTCCCACGCCAATCTGCTCTTTAAGGCAAAACAGGAACAAAACATTGTTCTATTATTTTTCCACCTCCCGTTTCCCACCCCTCCTCTTCCCACCTTTCTCATACACGCTTTACTCACCCACCCACCCCCATCTCCTCCCCANACTAATAACACTCACCTGTAATCTCAATTAGTCAGCCAAACGTCCTTCGTATCAATCCGCCTTAGACAGTACCAACACAATAGTGTGTTTTTTTACTTATATATTCAATGAATCATGTATTAATGTTTGCATTCATTGTGTTGCTACTTCTCACCTGAAAAAGTTCCATAATTACATAACATTTGTGAAAATAGACAGACCATTATCAGAACGGCGTTATTAAGGAGCAACATAATTAGTATGTCAAAATGCACGTGTAGAACCAATGTTATATCACAAACAGAGGTTACATTGTACAACAGAACCAATGTTATATCAAAAACAGAGGTTACATTGTACAACAGAACCAATGTTATATCAGAAACAGCGGTTACATTGTACAATAGAGCCAATGTTATATCAGAAACAGAGGTTACATTGTACAACAGAACCAATGTGATATCGGAAACGGCGGTTACATTGTACAACAGAACAAATGTTATATCAGAAACAACGGTTACATTGTACAACAGAACCGATGTTATATCAGAAACAGAGGTAACATTGTACAACAGAACCAATGTTATATCAAAAACAGAGGTTACATTGTACAACAGAACCAATGTGATATCGGAAACGGCGGTTACATTGTACAACAGAACAAATGTTATATCAGAAACAACGGTTACATTGTACAACAGAACCGATGTTATATCAGAAACAGAGGTAACATTGTACAACAGAACCAATGTTATATCAAAACAGAGGTTACATTGTACAACAGAACCAATGTTATATCAAAAACAGAGGTTACATTGTACAACAGAACCAATGTTATATCAGAAACAGAGGTTACATTGTACAACAGAGCCAATGGTATTTCAAAACAGCGGTTACATTGTACAACAGAACCGATGTTATATCAAAAACAGAGGTTACATTGTACAACAGAACCAATGTTGTATCAAAAACAGAGGTTACATTGTACAAAAGAACCAACGTTATATCAGAAACAGAGGTTAAATTGTACAACAGAACCAACGTTATATCACAAACAGGGGGAACATTGTACAACAGAACCAATTTTATATCAAAAACAGAGGTTACATTATACAACAGAACCAATGTTATATCAAAACCAGAGGTAATATTGTACAACAGAACCAATGTTATTTCAGAAACAGCGGTTACATTGTACAACAGAACCAATGTTATATCAAAAACAGAGGTTACATTGTACAACAGAACCAATTTTATATCAAAAACAGAGGTTACATTGTACAACAGAATCAATGTTATATCAGAAACAGAGGTTACATTGTACAACAGAACCAACGTTATATCAGAAACAGAGGTTAAATTGTACAACAGAACCAACGTTATATCACAAACAGGGGTAACATTGTACAACAGAACCAATTTTATATCAAAAACAGGGGTAACATTGTACAACAGAACCAATGTTATATCAAAAACAGAGGTTACATTGTACAACAGAACCAATGTTTTATCAAAACAGAGGTTACAATGTACAACAGAACCAATGTTATATCAAAAACAGAGGTTACATTGTACAACAGAACCAATGTTATATCAGAAACAGCGGTTACATTGTACAACACAATCAATTTTATATCAGAAACAGAGGTTACATTGTACAACAGAACTAATGTTATATCAAAAACAGAGGTAACATTGTCATCAGAACCAATGTTATATCAAAAACAGCGGTTACATTGTACAACAGAACCAATGTTATATCAAAACAGAGGTTAAATTGTACAACAGAACCAATGTTATAACAAAAACAGCGGTTACATTGTACAACAGAATCAATGTTATATCAAAACCAGAGGTGACATTGTACAACAGAACCAATGTTATATCTAAAACAGAGGTAACATTGTACAACAGAACCAATGTTATATCAAAAGCAGAGGTTACATTGTAGAACAGAACCAATGTTAAATCAAAACAGAGGTTATCTTTTACAACAAAACCAATGTTATATCATTGTACAACAGAAACAATGTTATATCACAAACAGAGGTAACAACCAATGTTATATCATTGTACAACAGAACCAATGTTATATCACAAACAGAGGTTACATTGTACAACAGAATCACTGTTATATCAAAAACAGAGGTTACATTGTACAACAGAACCAATGTCATATCAATAAACAGAGGTTACATTGTACAAAAGAACCAATGTTATATCAGAAACAGAGGTTACATTGTACAACAGAACCAATGCTATATCAAAAACAGAGGTTACATTGTACAACAGAACCATTGTTATATGACAAACAGAGGTTACATTGTACAACAGAATCACTGTTATATCAAAAACAGAGGTTACATTGTACAACAGTACCAATGTTATATCAGAAACAGAGGTTACATTGTACAACAGAACCAGTGTTATATCAAAAACAGAGGTTACATTGTCAGAGGTTACATTGTACAACAGAACCAATGTTATATCAAAAACAGAGGTTACATTGTACAACAGAACCAATGCTATATCAAAAACAGAGGTTACATTGTACAACAGAACCAGTGTTATATCAAAAACAGAGGTTACATTGTACAACAGAATCACTGTTATATCAGAAACAGAGGTTACATTGTACAACAGAACCAATGTTATATCACAAACAGAGGTTACATTATACAACAGAACCAATGTAAAATTAAAAAAAACAGAGGTTACATTGTACAACAGAACCAATGTTATATCAAAAACAGAGGTTACATTGTACAACAGAACCAATGTTATATCAGAAACAGAGGTTACATTGTACAACAGAGCCAATGGTATTTCAAAACAGCGGTAACATTGTACAACAGAACCAATGTTATATCAAAAACAGAGGTTACATTGTACAACAGAACCAATGTTATATCAAAAACAGAGGTTACATTGTACAACAGAATCAATGTTATATCACAAACAGAGGTTACATTGTACAACAGAATCAATGTTATATCAAAAACAGAGGTTACATTGTACAACAGAACCAATGTTATATCAAAAACAGAGGTTACATTGTACAACAGAAACAATGTTATATCAAAAACAGAGGTAACGTTGTACAACAGAACCAATGTTAATTCAAAAACAGATGTTACATTGTACAACAGAACCAATGTTATATAAAAAACAGAGGTTACATTGTACAACAGAACCAATGTTATATCAAAAACAGAGGTAACATTATACAACAGAACCGATGTTATATCGGAAACATAGGTTACATTGTACAACAGAACCAATGTTATATCACAAACAGAGGTTACATTATCAAACAGATTCAGTGTTATATCTAAAACAGTGGTTACATTATACAACAGAACCAATGTTATATCAAACACAGAGGTTACATTCTACAACAGAACCAATGTTATATAAGAGACAGCGGCTACATAGACAACAGAACCATTGTTATATCAAACACAGAGGTTACAATCTACAACAGAACCAATGTTATATAAGAAACAGCGGTTACATAGACACCAGAACCAATGTTATATTACAAACAGAGGTTACATTATACATCAGAACCAATGTTAAATCAAAAGAGAGGTAACATTGTACAACAAAATCAATGTTATATCAGAAACGGCGGTTACATTATACAACTTAACCAATGTTATATCAAAAACAGAGGTTACATTGTACAACAGAACCAATGTTATATCAGAAACAGAGGTAACATTGTACAACAGAGCCAATGTTAAATGTTATATAGTTACATTGTACAACAGAATCACTGTTATTATATCAGAAACAGAGGTAACGTTGTACAACCGAATCAGTGTTATATCACAAACAGAGGTTACATTATACAAAAGATTCAATGTTATATCAGAAACAGAGGTTACATTGTACAACAGAACCAATGTTATATCAGAAACAGACATTATATTGTACAATAGAACCAATGTTATATCACAAACAGAGGTTACGTTATACAACTGAACCAATGTTACATCACAAACAGAGGTTACATTTTACAACAGAACCAATGTTATATCAGAAACATCGGTTACATTGTACAACAGAACCAATGCTATATCAAAAACAGAGGTTACATTGTACAACAGAACCGATGTTATATCAAAACAGAGGTAACATTGTACAACAGAACCAATGTTATATCAAAAACAGAGGTTACATTGTATAACAGAGCCAATGTTATATCACAAACAGAGGTTACATTGTACAACAGAAACTTACATTGTACAACAGAATCACTGTTATATCAGAAACAGAGGTTATATTGTACAACAGAACCAATATTATATCAAAAACAGAGGTTACATTGTATAACAGAGCCAATGTTATATCACAAACAAAGGAAACATTTTACAACAGAACCAATGTAAAATTAAAAAAAACAGAGGTTACATTGTATAACAGAACCAATGTTATATCACAAACAGAACCAATGTTAAAACACAAACAGAGGTTACATTGTATAACAGAGCCAATGTTATATCACAAACAGAGGTAACATTTTACAACAGAACCAATGTTATATCACAAACAGAACCAATGTTATAACACAAACAGAGGTTACATTGTAGAACAGAACCAATGTTATATCAAAAACAGAGGTGACATTGTACAACAGAACCAATGTTATATCAAAAACAGAGGTAATATTGTACAACAGAACCAATATTATATCAAAAACAGAGGTAACATTGTACAACAGAACCAATGTTATATCACAAACAGAGTTAATATTGTACAACAGAACCAATGTTATATCAAAAACAGAGGTAATATTGTACACCAGAACCAATGTTATATCAAAAACAGAGGAAATATTGTACAACAGAACCAATGTTATATCAATACAGCGGTTACATTGTACAACAGAACCAATGTTATATCACAAACAGATGTAATATTGTACAACAGAACCAATGTTATATCAAAAACAGAGGTTACATTGTACAACAGAAGCTATGTTATATCAAAAACAGAGGTTACATTGTACAACAGAGCCAATCTTATATCACAAACAGAGGTAACATTGTACAACAGAACAAATGTTATATCACAAACAGAGGTTACATTATACAACAGAACCAATGTTATATCAGAAACAGCGGTTATATTGTACAACAGAACCAATGTTATATCACAAGCAGAGGTTACATTGTACAACAGACCCAATGTAATATCAGAAACAACGGTTATATTGAACAACAGAACCAATGAGATGTTACATTGTACAACAGAACCAATGTTATATCACAAACTGAGGTAACATTGTACAACAGAACCAATGTTATATCAATACAGCGGTTACATTGTACAACAGAACCAATGATATATCAAAAACAGAGGTTAAATTGTACAACAGAACCAATGTTATATCAATACAGCGGTTACATTGTACAACAGAACCAACGTTATATCACAAACAGAGGTTACATTGTACAATAGAACCAATGTTATATCAAAAACAGAGGTAATATTGTACAACAGAACCAATGTTATATCACAAACAGAGGTTACATTGTACAACAGACCCAATGTTATATCAGAAACAACGGTTATATTGAACAACAGAACCAATGTTATATCAAAAACAGAGGTAACATTGTACAACAGAACCAATGTTATATCAAAAGCAGAGGTTACATTGTACAACAGAACCAATGTTATATCAAAACCAGAGGTAACATTGTACAACTGAACCAATGTTATATCAGAAACAGCGGTTATATTGTACAACAGAACCTATGTTATATCAAAAACAGAGGTAACATTGTACAACAGAACCAATGTTATATCACAAACAGAGGTTACATTGTACAACAGAACCTATGTTATATCAAAAACAGAGGTAAAATTGTACAACAGAACCAATGTTATATCAAAAACAGAGGTAACATTGTACAACAGAGCCAATGTTATATCAGAAACAGCGGTTATATTGTCCAACATAACCAATGTTATATCAAAAACAGAGGTTACATTGTACAACAGAACCTATGTTATATCAAAAACAGAGGTTACATTGTACAACAGAGCCCATGTTATATCACAAACAGAGGTAACATTGTACAACAGAAGCAATGTTATATCAAAACAGCGGTTACATTGTACATCAGAACCAATGATATATCAAAAACAGAGGTTACATTGTACAACAGAGCCAATGTTATATCACAAACAGAGGTAACATTTTACAACAGAACCAATGTTATATCACAAACAGAGGTTACATTGTACAACAGAACCAATGTTATATTAAAAACAGAGGTTACATTGTACAACAGAAGCTATGTTATATCAAAAACAGAGGTAACATTGTACAACAGAACCAATGTTAAATCATAAACAGCGGTTACATTGTACAACAGAGCCAATGTTAGATCAGAAACAGCGGTTATATTGTACAAAAGAACCAATGTTATATCACAAACAGAGTTAATATTGTACAACAGAACCAATGTTATATAATGTTATATCAAAAACAGAGGTTACATTATACAACAGAACCAACGTTATATCACAAACAGAGGTAATATTGTACAACAGAACCAATGTTATATCATAAACAGAGGTAATATTGTACAACAGAACCAATGTTATATCACAAACAGAGGTTACATTATACAACAGAACCAATGTTATATCACAAACAGAGGTAATATTGTACAACAGAACCAATGTTATATCAAAAACGGCGGTTACATTGTACAACAGACCCATTGTTACATCAAAAACAAACAGAACCAATGTTATATCAAAAACAGAGGTAACATTGTACAACAGAACCAATGTTATATCAAAAACAGAGGTTACATTGTACAACAGAACCAATGTTATATCAAAAACAGCGGTTACATTGTACAACAGAACCATTGTTACATCAAAAACAAAGGTAACATTGTACAACAGAGCCAATGTTATATCACAAACAGAGGTGACATTGTACAACAGAACCAATGTTATATCAGAAACAACGGTCACATTGTACAACAGAAACAATGTTATATCAAAAATAGAGGTTACATTGTACAACAGAACCAATGTTAAATCATAAACAGCGGTTACATTGTACAACAGAGCCAATGTTATATCACAAACAGAGGTAACATTGTACAACAGAACCAATGTTATTTCAAAAACAGAGGTAACATTGTACAACAGAAAAATGTTATATCACAAACAGAGGTTACATTGTACAACAGAACCAATGTTATTTCAAAACAGCGGTTACATTGTACAACAGAACCAATGTTATATCACAAACAGAGGTTACATTGTACAACAGAACCAATGTTAAATCATAAACAGCGGTTACATTGTACAACAGAGCCAATGTTATATCACAAACAGAGGTAACGTTGTACAACAGAGCCAATGTTATATCACAAACAGAGGTAACGTTGTACAACAGAACCAATGTTATATCAAAAACAGAGGTAACATTGTACAACAGAACCAATGTTATATCAAAACAGCGGTTACATTGTACAACAGAACCAATGTTATATCACAAACAGAGGTTACATTGTACAACAGAACCAATGTTATATCAAAAACAGAGGTTACATTGTACAACAGAACCAATGTTATATCAAAAACAGAGGTTACATTGTACAACTGAACCAATGTTATATCAAAAGCAGAGGTTACAACAAGAACTGACGTAATACTAAAACAAACATGCTATAATGGGAACGGATGCTACAGTATATCAAAAGAAATATACAAAGGTAACGGATGCTGAATCAATTAAAAGAAACTATCAAAGCAAAAGGATAGAATTGGAACTAATGCTATATTAAAACAAAACCAAAGGAAATGTACAATGACCCTCAAAAACGACCAAATTCGAAAAAACAAAGCCGGTTTTAATATATACTGCCCTTTTCAAGTTTCTATGCCTAGATCAATTTCTAATTTAATACACGAAGTACGTTTGAAAATCTGATACTTTTTAATGTTTTGAAGGTATATCACCTTAACAAGTAACTAAGTACTATTTCTGGGATAATTATATTTACAAGATATTTGAGCTAACTTAAAGTCGGGCCCAAGTGCTCCTGATGAATTTACAGTTCCTCTGCCACAAGTATCTGCTTGAGTTAACATATCCTTGCATAACTTCTATATAATTGATTGGTTTTTCAATTTTGAATTATCATGATTGATCAGGTAAAAGTCATTATCATTAAATAATTGACATCTGGTTAAGAGTACGTTAATACAGTGGTATATATACCAAGGCGGTGACTCATGCCAGTTATCTGTTTTATTCATTAACCTCCCATGTTTGGGTGACAAAGTAACATGTAATGGAAGTGATAAGTTAAGTGTATATATGCAGTCAAATCGATATATCTTGACCAAGATGACCGCCGAGCTGATTATAGCATATACTGTTGGCTACGTTCTTAGGAGAAGGCAATATTTATAATTTTTTGAAATTTATAATTATCAATAACGGATATGCAATATGCTTGAAATAAGACAGTCTAAATTAATTTTAAATCCTTTCCGTTTTGGCTAATTTGTGTACTGTATTAGATTGCCCTCCCACGTTGATACACATGATCGACGACTGCCTGCTTGGCATGAACAACTCTAGTTTACATTAACTACAAGTTGTTAGCTATAAATAATGAAAACTTTACGGGGAGGTTTGTTCGAATAATTAAAATCTTGTCAAAGAGATTATCGAAAGATCAAATTTTGACTATAAATGCAGAAAAGTTGGAACATTCATGAAATTAATTTGACCAATTTAATTAGTTTTGTTGAAAAATATAAACTAGGTATATATACACCCGTATAAAAATTTCACTTACCATGTGGCGCATCAGGGATCCCATGCAACTACCTTAAACTTTAACTGATTATTTGAAATTGGTTTTTTTCCGGCATTATTTTACCTTTTTTTCTGGATATAATTAAGATATAATGAACAGAATATAAACAACAACAGTGATCTGAATTCAATAATTCAGTGTGATTAGATCAGGATTCGAACCCTGGACCTCAAGTTTTGATAAAACTCCTAGGCCCGTATTCATGAACCCGTTCTCATGCCCAAGCATGGATTCTGTGCTCAAGCCAGCTTTTTTACTACTCTCCTAAATCATGTCAACAATCAAAAAGTCAATTGTAAATATTGAAAACAGTATTCGGCGCAAGTCTCTTATTTCTTTCCCAAAAACGTTGATAAAAAATATTTTCAATAATAATAACTGGAACAAGAAATTAGGCTTGAGCATGATAGAGGTTTCATGACTACGGGCCCAGAGTGAGGTCGGACAAGGATCCTTAAGGTAATATTCAAGTCGGGGCTATTTTGGATCAATTTTATAGGATTCAAATAATGGAATAACAAACTTATCCTTCTTGTACATATTGATCTCGGAAAATGGACACACATTTCATCAGCTTATGAAAAGAGATAACTAGATATTTCTCAAATGACACATGTTCATCCCTGTTTTTATGCTGAAAAATCCAGTGTACTATTATCAAATATGAGAGAGGGTGAACTTAATTATCTTTAAATCTAGTTGAGTGACACCACCCCTATATCAACATATACACAGGTCCATCCTATTTTTAAAGTGAAGTTTGCTATTTGTACTTGCAATTGAGAAAATCCATGACTGCAAAGTGGACTGATTTATTTCTCCATTAACAAACTAAAGAAGGGGTTATCGACAAGATAGAGTCAAGAGGTGAAATGAATTACTGTGTGGACCCTACTCTTAAGAAGTTAAATGTAGTGTTTAGTTAAATTGTTAAATTATCCGTCCAATTTGACACGAGTTTTGTTGATCATGTTCTCAAAAATCGTACAGAGATGAACTAAATATCTTTTAATACATTTTATTTTTATAATTATGTGAACAACAGTAATTCAAATGTTACCCTAATTCCTTTAAGCTCTTAAAGCCCTTCGTATTGAAGTCCTGAAGTAGTCTAAACTACCTTTTAGTCCACCTGGTAAACAAACTACTCATATATGTCATTCTGACGTACTATAAGTAAGAAATGACGATCTCGTCTTGATAAATGATTATGTGCTATTTCAGGAGACTCTTGTGACCGTGTACCCTATTGCTAAATAAAGAAATTCATGTCACCAACGTCATTGCAGGCCGATCCCTTAATTGATAATAATATTTAATGACGACACAGCCGACTATGTGTATCTATTATACAAGATATTGTTATTTAAATGAGGTAGGGATTCATAGTGGAATAGTCATACGGAGATGAATATATTAGAGAGTTCGTAAAATGTTACTGCAGAATTCCTTTTAAAGTAATAAGTATGGTCACAATTTCTGATAATTCCAATTGTGTGTTCGAGTTTTAATAGTCAGAGCGTCTTATGGGTCATTGTTATGCATTCTTTTCCACAGATGATGGAGCCTTCCATTCGCCACTTTAAAAGGCCATCTAAACGAATGATCACAACTTGGACAGGGTATTATGACGATATACACGGTCACATTATTCTTACAACAGACCGACCAGAGGTTTCTAAGGGAACAGCACCGTAAAGGAGGGCAGGTAAGGGCGAAAAATAGCAGTCGCAAAGTGTCGCAATCGAAGGAGGGCAGCAGACGCGTTTGACTTACTCTATGTAACAAAGAAGACTCCACAGCAGAAAACTCGCCTATTCTACAGAAGGTTAAATACAGCACGTACCTCTTTTGTTCATGTATTGTGATATAGCAATTCTGTTACCACAACCCGAAACTGTAGGGGTGTCAAAGGAGACAGTATAATCAAGTATACTGATTTATTATAGAGAGAGAGTACCTATCATAGTATATTGGTCCCAGAGCAGAAGCTTAGAATTAGCTCCAACTTTATAGGTCATTATTCCGTCTTTGCGTATTACAGAGTTATCTTCTCTTGTGAGCAGGTATTGATTGTTACATCATTGGTTTGTATGAGAAAATTACATCGTTTTCTTAAAAATTGATGACGTTACGTTCACAAACCAATGACGTAACAATCAATACCTGCCCACAAGAGGAGATACCTCTGCAATACACAAAGACGGAATAGGTCATTGGGCACAACAAGGTAATTCTCATGTGACGGAACCTTACGAGAGATTTGTATGAGGATGATAAAACATTAATGTTAGTGTTTATAGAATAGTACAGCGTATCATATCTTGTATAACATACATAATGATATTCTAATATAAATAGTATTATCATATTAATAATTGCGTTACCATACAAATGATTATATTATCTATTATAATGTAATAAGAATTATAATATTTTAAAACATGTCAATAATAAAATATAGATAATAAAATAAAAACGATATTATATTAATAATGAGATTATCAGATGCAAGTAAAAACGTTCAAAGAAAATACGCGTGAAGTTATAATTATGTATCAATTAGAAACAAACATAATTATATTCATGAGAGTAGTCAGGAATTACTTGTTTAAGACGTTTACTTGATGGCTTTTAAATGTTTTGTATGGACGGAAAGGACGATTGGTCGTTGTAAATTATTTACATAATGTGATCGATTTAAAGGTGTTTAGGTGCACACTAAACAGAAAGGACGAAACAAGGATACGGATTGAAATTGAAAAATATTTATAAAATAGACATTATAAATAACGTGACAGCAATTTTATTATACAGATCGGTTACATTCAAACTCAAATTTCAACAGAAATTTATAGGAGGTTAAAGAAAGAATAAATCCTCCCTTACCTATTACGTAACACGAAACATGACCTTTGACCTGACACTGTTTGGATGTTTACATGCGGGTATACCCGCCATTAACTGTGGTTAGCTATTCACGTACACATCTTTGGAAACGTAAAGACCATTTACTTCATTCTGTACTTCATTTATATATCGCATTGATTGCTATATATCATAGAAGCGCATTAGATTCGGAAGCCCTGTATGTGACGTAATCGTCAATATCACTGGCTTCGTGTTATCACCACGGTAACGTTTCTCTCTAGCTTGTCATGTTGTGAGAGTTATTTAAACGCTGTTGAAACAAGCAAAATATAACCTAATCACTTTGTGAAGGAAAATCTTACAAGTTGCTTTTTTTCTTGTATGGCTTACATGAACCGACAGGTATAAGACGTGTTAGTCATATTATGTAACAACTACCCTTCAGCTGTATATCTACGTATACTACGGAACATTTAAAACAGTCTTTTGAAATAAAGTATCACTGATGATTCCTAATATATGTAGTAAGTATGAATGCTCGTTTGACTTTCTGCATTGATATTTATTAAATAAGTGATTCCTTACTTGGTATGATTAGTTATTGTATTTTATTTGAGTGTCGAAGTTATTTTTGTATATGTGTGTGTGTTTGTGTTTTGATATGCTTGTCCCTTCGTCCTTGTGGGTTGAAGTTGTGCCATATTTTGCCCATGTGTTGACGTTATGGCATACATTTTCCTCATATGTTGACGCTTTGGTATATTTTGTTCTAATGTGTTGACGCTATGGTATATTTTGTTCTAATGTGTTGACGCTATGGTATATATTGTTCTAATGTGTTAACGCTGTGGTAAACATTGTTCCTCATATGTTGACGCAATGGTGTATTTTGTTCTAAAGTGTTGACGCTATGGTATATTTGGTTCTAATGTGTTGACGCTATGGTGTACTTTGTTTCGTGTTTTGACACTATGTTATATTTTGTTCTCATGTGTTGACGCTATGGTATACTTTGTTCTAATGTGTTGACGCTATGGTATATTTTGTTTTAAGTGGTGACGCTATGTTATATTTTGTTCTAATGTGTTGACGCTATGGTGTACTTTGTTTCTTGTGTTGACACTATGTTATATTTTGCTTTCATGTGTTGACGCTGTGGCATACATTGTTCCTCATATGTTTAGGCTATGGTATATTTGGTTCTAATGTGTTGACGCTATGGTATATTTTGTTCTAATGTGTTGACGGTATGGTATACTTTGTTCGAATGTGTTGACGCTATGGTATATTTTGTTCTAATGTGTTGACGCTGTGGCATACATTGTTCCTCATATGTTTAGGCTATGGTATATTTGGTTCTAATGTGTTGACGCTATGGTATATTTTGTTCTAATGTGTTGACGCTATGGTATATTTTGTTCTAAAGTGGTGACGCTATGGTATATTTTGTTCTAATGTGTTGACGCTATGGTATATTTTGTTCTAATGTGTTGACGCTATGGTATATTTTGTTCTAATGTGTTGACACTATGGTATATTTTGTTCTCGTGTGTTGACAGTATGGTATATTTTGTTCTCGTGTGTTGACACTATGGTATATTTTGTTCTCGTGTGTTAACGCTTTGGTATAATTTGTTTTCATATGTTGACGTTGTGGTATACATTGTCCTCATATGTTGATGCTGTGGTACATTTGTTCCTTACATGTTGAAGCTTTGGTATATTTTGTTTTCATGGTAGACGCTGTGGAAGACTTTGTCCTCATATGTTGATGCGGTGGTATAATGTTTCGTTATTTGTTGACGTTGTAGTGTATTTTGTCCTAATGTGTTGACGCATTGGTATATCTTGTTTTCATGTGTTGTGGCTATGGTATATCTTGTTTTCATGTGTTGACGCATTGGTATATCTTGTTTTCATGTGTTGTGGCTATGGTATATCTTGTTTCCATGGGTGGAGGCTATGGTATTTCTTGTTTCCATGTGTGGAGGCTATGGAATATCTTGTTTCCATGTGTGGAGGCTATGGAATATCTTGTTTCCATGTGTTGAGGCATTGGTATATCTTGTTTTCATGTTTTGACGCATTGGTATATCTTGTTTTCATGTGTTGTGGCTATGGTATATCTTGTTTTCATGTGTTGTGGCTATGGTATATCTTGTTTCCATGTGTTGTGGCTATGGTATATCTTGTTTTCATGTGTTGTGGCTATGGTATATCTTGTTTTCATGTGTTGACGCATTGGTCTATCTTGTTTTCATGTGTTGACGCATTGGTATATCTTGTTTTCATGTTTTGACGCATTGGTATATCTTGTTTTCATGTTTTGACGCATTGGTATATCTTGTTTTCATGTTTTGACGCATTGGTATATCTTGTTTTCATGTTTTGACGCATTGGTATATCTTGTTTTCATGTGTTGTGGCTATGGTATATCTTGTTTTCATGTGTTGAGGCATTGGTATATCTTGTTTTCATGTGTTGTGGCTATGGTATATCTTGTTTTCATGTGTTGACGCATTGGTCTATCTTGTTTTCATGTGTTGACGCATTGGTCTATCTTGTTTTCATGTGTTGACGCATTGGTCTATCTTGTTTTCATGTGTTGACGCATTGGTCTATCTTGTTTTCATGTGTTGACGCATTGGTCTATCTTGTTTTCATGTGTTGACGCATTGGTATATCTTGTTTTCATGTGTTGACGCATTGGTCTATCTTGTTTTCATGTGTTGACGCATTGGTATATCTTGTTTTCATGTTTTGACGCATTGGTATATCTTGTTTTCATGTTTTGACGCATTGGTATATCTTGTTTTCATGTTTTGACGCATTGGTATATCTTGTTTTCATGTTTTGACGCATTGGTATATCTTGTTTTCATGTGTTGAGGCATTGGTATATCTTGTTTTCATGTTTTGACGCATTGGTATATCTTGTTTTCATGTGTTGACGCATTGGTCTATCTTGTTTTCATGTGTTGACGCATTGGTATATCTTGTTTTCATGTTTTGACGCATTGGTATATCTTGTTTTCATGTTTTGACGCATTGGTATATCTTGTTTTCATGTGTTGTGGCTATGGTATATCTTGTTTTCATGTGTTGACGCATTGGTCTATCTTGTTTTCATGTGTTGACGCATTGGTATATCTTGTTTTCATGTGTTGACGCATTGGTCTATCTTGTTTTCATGTGTTGACGCATTGGTATATCTTGTTTTCATGTGTTGAGGCATTGGTATATCTTGTTTTCATGTTTTGACGCATTGGTATATCTTGTTTTCATGTTTTGACGCATTGGTATATCTTGTTTTCATGTTTTGACGCATTGGTATATCTTGTTTTCATGTGTTGAGGCTATGGTATATCTTGTTTCCATGTTTTGAGGCTATGGTATATCTTGTTTCCATGTTTTGAGGCTATTGTATATCTTGTTTCCATGTGTTGAGGCATTGGTATATCTTGTTTTCATGTGTTGAGGCTATGGTATATCTTGTTTCCATGTGTTGACGCTATGGTATTTTCTGTTCTTGTAGGTTGATTATTTGTTATATTTTTTCATTTGTGGGAAACAAATAATTACCATACCATCAGGGCACCAGGAACAATTTAGTAACAACAGGAACCGAATATAAAAACAACGGGAAAGAAATTCTACAAATCTGGAGACAAAAGCAGATGGTTCAAAACGATAAATCAACATGTTAAATTTTATTTTACATTTAAAAAGTACTCCATTTTCTTCATTAATTATAAATTAAACGTCTGTTCGAAAGGCTTTTTTATCGGATATATTTGCTTTACCCTCTTCCTCTGTGGTTTTAGGATTCCGGAAATATTTCCCGTACGATACGGTGCTGTTCCGGATATTAGGTTATCAAAAATAAATTACACATCTAACAAAGACTCGAAGGATAATGCGTTAATGTATTACTGTAATCTCAGGATATTAAGTCAGATTTTAAGCGACCATTTAATAAGATTTGTTATATAGGATCAGTTCGTCATTTCTAGTGGTATTTAATCAGTGTAAATAGCGCTATAAATAGACACTCTATTGGTACAATTACTTGATATTTGTTCTTCACGATCACTGCGATTGTAATGATATTACAGAGCACTCAGTTGCTGAATGTTTAATTTGAAAATGTCGACAACATGATTCATGTTTAATTATTTTGAATATCCTGTCGTGTAAGGTTTTTGTTTGTAGTTTTCGAATTGATATTATTTAATATTCGTTCAATCAAGTGTAGTTCAAATGATGTCAAAATATCAACAACAAAAAAGAGATCGCTCCAACTGCACACATTGCAATGCAATGATAAAGGAGGCACACTTTGTAACGTAGTTGTTTTTACCTTTAAAACAGTGTATGCTTTCCTTATTACAGAGTACAGTGTGTGGGCCCGTTGTACACAGTAAAACGATCACAACACTCAAACATAATTGTTATCATAGGAATGTGGAAGAATGAGTTTGTTTGATGCTAATCTTCACAGTCAAAACAACGTTTCTCTGTACTGTCAGTATTCCTGTATATATTAAGTTTATGAATGTGAAACGAAAATTCTAACTTCAAAGTGTTTCACTTTTAAAGGGCTCGGTCGCTCTCTGTGTATGAAATAGTCCTTAAATCACGTCTAATCACGGATCATTACATCCGTACTTAAGACCAATCGTCCAAATCATCGTCGTTTCTGTATACTGCTAAACGATAACGACAATGAAAAGGTAAACATGCGATGAAAATTGATTTTTCTTAGACAATAAATTGAAATGAATTAATATAAATCCATTTATAAATACTAATAAAGTAATTTAATTGTTGACGGTTTGTCCTAGCTTAATAACACGTGACATATCCTAAACATTTACTACCTATTGTCCTAACGAGTTGGCAACACGCTCATATGAGTCAGTCAACATACCCGGAACAGTACATCTATGATTTGTCAACTTGACCTTAAATATTCACAAATCGGGAAAAACTCACAAAATTTGATAAATGTCAAGGTTTTGCTTCTTTTACTACTCTGAGAAATATGATAAAATGATTTAATACCAAAACGAATTCATTCCGGTTGTACATTTTAGACGTTAGTTGACATTTTGAATGCGTGGAGACAGTTTTGATGACAAGGGGACAAGGCTGTTTGAAACCGTCTTACATGAATGACAGAAATAAGTCAGTAAATCTATACATAACACCTTTATGTAGAAATCCCACACGTATAACGCTAACGGTACACGAAATAACGCGGGAATCACAGCGCGCCACCCATCTCGTGCGACCTTTATTATGATATCATCTTTCTAAAGGTCACGTGATGGCATGCCTGGTGTCATCAGGGTACGGGTGGTGTGTAATGATGAAAAACAACGGACTGATTTTCACACGCGATTCACAAATGTAATATTAGATATATATATTCGGTTTGGTTTGTTTCGTTTATGAATCATAAGCTAAGAATTGGCATTATATACGATGTATTACTAATTGAGACTTCAAGGACGATTTTATTTTATTGTGACGTTAGGTTAAAAATGGGTTTAGGTACACTATGTACCTGGAATGTGAACGGCACATAAAACATACATGGAAATAATCTCTGTGTTAAACTGATTTGTACTTTCCACTGCGTACCACTCTTTAACATCCGGGCTTCTCCCACAATATTTACATGTCGCTATTGATTCGTTATTCAAAGGCTTGCTCTAAATGTCATGATTACCGTGATGACGAGAGCTGAAAGACGAACTTACAACACAAGGTTAAATAGATGCAGGTTACTCAAGGTTATGGGCAAGCTTTATAGCCACCAACATGATCTCATAGAGAGAGATATAATATATTGTGCGATACAAAGGTCAATGCTTTTTATTTTGCTTATGAGTACGCCTTATGGTTTCGTTGTCACTGTCCTTGTTCTCAACTTGAAAACATGGCATTACTTGGAGTTGACCTAGATTTTTATGGCAGATTGGTCGATGAGCAGAAGTTCCTTGCATTTCAAAAGCACAAGATGTTATTTACCTCGATTTTTAAAAATCCTCGTGTAAATATTTTTCTTAGTTCATATTTTGTCCTAGTTTCATCGAATTTGAATTTGAAAAGGGGTTTGTTCACTTTTCGATATTCTCTTGTTGATATATTTTTTCAAGATGCCAACCTGATTTACAGACTGGTGTAACAATGACATGTTCTTATATCTAGTTGAAGTCTGCCTGTACCGGCTCCGAATAAAAGTGACCGACGCCGGACAAAGAATCATTATAACCCTTGGAAATAGCTTGACCGGCGACAGACGAAAGATCACTGTATTCTGTTACTGTTGGATTTGTCCCAAGACAAGCACGCAACCAGCACACGACATCTAACGGAAGGCCGGAGTGTCACCTCGATTAAGTTTATGTGTTGATACCGTGAGGAAACGAACACTTGTTTTGAGTGGTCAAATACTGACGTTCCCAACTTAAAAAGAAATCAAAAACTGAACAATTTTGAAAAATTAATAAGTGGACGTGTCTGTCAATGTTCAGATGTGTTTGTATCTTACTCAGAAATACACCATGATGATTTGCAATAGTGTTTTTTGTCACTCAATTATAACACAAATGGATGCAAATAGCGTTTTTATTATCTACATAAATGCGATCTGAGAGGTCAAGATGATTTTCCAGTTCCCACTACCTATTGTGCGGTTTGCAGCACTGTCCTGTGATGACCACACAGCCAATGCCATCCTCTCCCGTGACTGTAATGTTTATATTCTATAAACCATATGGAGTCAGAAAGTACGAGGATATCAAACACCAAATAGTTACAAAGTAACAAACAGTTTCCAGTCATGACTCAGCTATACACTACATTTGTCCAAATGGTTACTAAGACTGGCGGCTTATCTTTTGTATGTACTGTATGATCAGCGCAAAGGAAACACTATTCACCAAGGTAATTGCTAATGTCTCTGTACTTTCATTATACTGAAAGTCATGACTGTATGTTTATATTGATATGTTCATTACTTTTATATATTCAAATACAGATTCATATTAACATTGGTCGAAAAGTAACAAGACTAAATTAGATAAACCTAGAACCCACAGGAAGGTTAGCCTTACGGCTCGATCACTAAAAAGATATAAACGTGTACAGATATTATTGAGTGCTGTGAGTGTGTCGAGTGTGTAGACAGTTTTAGTTTGTATTTTTTACGCATACACAATTTAGATTTTGCGTGAAGTTGTCGTTAAGATGACCAAACTTTCCAAAACTGGACTTTGATATCCAAAGATTGTCGTAAAGTTAACGAATAATATTGAAGTCGAGTGCCTTTGCTTTTCGCATTCCAGGATAAATCCTCCGAACAATATACGTACAGTGACCCGTCAGATTTCAGGCTGACCTACCAGGTGTGGAGAGAGTGTAGAGTGTTTGACGACCACTATGTCCACACGACCGGTATTCCGTTATTAGCTTTTTTATTTCAGTTTTCGGACATAACCCCGTGTCAAACAGATACTACAGCTAACTGCCACGCCCCCTTCCATTTCATTCTTTGTTAAGAAACACGCCCACCTTTAGCTATTGCCACAGATTACCGACACTTTTAACAAGACTATAAATCATCTTCAAACATTTTGATGACCTCGATAGTAGTTTAAAACATCTAATTGAACAAGACTACCAACAAACACCGCGTGTGAGTAAACAGAGAAAAAATCAGACTGTGCTTAAATATTGACATTTGTTTTTCGCAGCACAAAAGGATGAGAGCTCGACCCACAACCGAAGTATATATTTAACTGGATATGGCTCGTTTGTCGCTTTTTTGCAGCCATTGTGATAAGAAATATATATTTGTATAACACATGAACTGAGGTACGAAAGCAGTGACCACGTCGAGGTGTATTTGTGTTAAACACATAAATACACTGCGCGAAGATTGGCAGTGCAGGGGTGTCCTTGGTGCAGAAATGATATGCGATCGCTCCTGGATCGCCCGTATTGTTTAACCAGTACTTCCGGTCCTGTACTGTGTAGACTGGTTTGTTCCTGTAGTTGCATTCTCTCTTAGTTTTACATACTGAAACTATGGAACGAGTTTGATTCGTTTGAACACCTTAAACAGTGGAGGTTACCTCAAAATGAGTTGATGGGCAAACATACAAAATAATTTACATATACTTATGTAAAAACTGTGTTAAAGAACGTATCACACACACAGGTAATTGTACCTCCAACAATTGGGTTATAGATACAGTGTACCCAAAATAAAATAAACACCATCATACAGCCAGGTCGTCCTTGAGTATGATAGGTTCCAAAAAATTGGAATCCAAACTGGTCTCAACAAATATTGAAACAGAATAGAAGGCGCATTCATCGGAAATATAAAAGTGTGTTTTAGTCTAAAACAGTCGTTCAGTTGAGATTAAATATGATTTAAATGTTAATGCTTTTGAGACTGAATACAACTTCACTCGTTTGGACTAACATACCAGCTGTATATAATAGGTACTCGAGGTTTGTTGTCATACACACAATGTATAGTTCATGTATGAAATGTGTTATTACTATTAATATGGCGGTGTAACAGCCAACAGTGGTAGAGTTGTTTACAAACGAGAGTGTGAGTAGCGAAAGTGGTTAACCTGTTTGTCCGACCCAGACTTTGGACACTGTGTGGACACAGACACTCGAAATTGATATAATTATGGCTTTCCTCACACCTTTGACAATTTGAATGGCGAATGGCCATTTAACAGTCTTTATTACAGCTTGTAAAGTTGTCCTATCGGCCGGTATGTCTCTTCTCGGAAACTTTAAATCTACAGTACAAGAGAGGTAAAGGAGCACATGGTAGACAGAACTTCAGATGAAAAGGTCGACAGGTACTTCCAGCTCTCCTTGGTCTGTTCTAGCTTATAAAACATGCAGGGTCGACATCAAAGTTAAGTCAGGTTGGAATTGACAGGTGATCACGCGGGTTCTACAGACAGATTCAATTTTTTGAATTTGGAGAATAATTTGGTATGTGTTACAACTTAATACTTTTAAAAAGATTAAGCTTTATACAGCTTTTGATCGTGTTTTACCCTAGTTTGGTCGATTTCAATTAACTTTGGTAATCTCTCGTTGTTAATATCATATGGAAATGTTCAACATAAATTTACAGTTTAAAAACACTGCACGTCGTCCTTGCCTGATTTATTGCATCCTATGTTTAATCAAGTTTTATTTTGTCGTTCGTAACACATATCTTGGAGAACCCTGCCATATAATTCAAATTCTTCGATAAAGAGCTATTCTTGACTTATCTAATCCGGGTTTTTTCATATAATCCTTACCAGAAGCAAAAATCGTCTATGAAAATAAAAAAACGACGGTAATTCATAAGAAAAAAAGTAGAAAAATGTGACGATACCATTAAACAAGTGGAAGGAAGACTTCAACTTTACAGATATTTTAAAAACGTAGGAGTTCTTAAATCATATATGCAACGTTATGGTCATAAGTGCAAACCCTTCGCACAGCATGAAACTACTTTACAGAAATAGGTAGATAGCTAGAAAAATAGAATCGTTTTCATCAAAGAATGCACATAACATAATGCACATAACATTATAGACATGATTTTATCAGTTTTAACCAATCATATTACAAATGTAACTTTGTTACTGACATCTGAAGTGACATTACTTATAACAAGATATGGGAATAACTATACGAAAATATTACGTCAAACAAGAGATCATTGATTGGCCCATTCTCTGTGTTTCTTGATATTCATAGTTACAATTATATTCATTTCTGATCCTGGATGGATGATCCTAGTATACAATGTCCGCGATCTGGAAAACCTACAACTGGTATGTGTCTGTTTTATCAAATATCAATTCGTTTAATAAAAATCGTTTCAATTAAATCAAAATGCATCATATAAAAAAAATCGACATCGACAAAACACTCCTTTTCTGCAAAGGACAATATTCAGTCATATTATGAAGTTTCAGATCGAAATGAACTAAAAAAATATCTAAAATGAACAGATGACGTATTATTTAAATATATAACCGTCAAGTAAATAATGCCCTGACAGAGTTGATTGTAAGTATGTAATCTGATTTAAACAAGACCATTGACGAGAGTACCGTTAGTAGTATCATAACTTACTCCCGTGTGTCCTGTACATACATTGATAACCCTTCTGATTATTTACCATTTTAACCCGTCAATTTATGTGTCGAGGTGTTTCTGTTATGAACTCATACCAATCCATCAGATTAACGATTGTCCTCTGTTGTAGATATAAATTATAAAATATACCAGGTGACGCTAGTACCTGTACAAGTACACCTCTCTCAGGTTTATACGGAAACGGATTATTGTGAGCAAGGCCAACATAGAACAACTAAAAGCTGCCACCTATCACGTTTTAACTTGAACGAATGATTACAGCATGCAGTGATACCTTGAAAACTCTTTTGTCGGTTCATTAGCAACACACCCATCTCAAGCTCAAGTATTGAATTTTCAGCTGCAATAAATATGGCGTCATCGCATGTACTTAGGACAATTCTTTTTAATGTTATACTTGTAGAAAGAAATCATTTTCAATCATGCATAATTAGCTTAATTCAATAAAACAGGAAAGTTTGTGACTACAATGAAATTATTTTTTCGTGGTAGTTATTGACCATATCAGTTATCTATCCTATCGCTTTCTTTTGTTTGTTACGAGAAGGCCAGGTATCGCTGATGTGGATACAAACACACTTAAATATATTAAGACAGTACATTATTTATGTTTTGTTAAGAAAACCAGTTCCATTTATCGAGGAAGTTGGTCAATATTACTTTCACGTGATGAAATATGACGGATTATTAATATGAAACGGTATTATTGAACCAATAACCTTTCTGAAGGACAAGCATGTCACTGAATTGAAATGTATTTCCGCTCATTGCATGCCTGTTGCACAATTCCTTTTGTACATAAGATCAGTACAATAAAATATTCTGAAATGGAAAAAAAAAAAAAAAAAAGAAGTCAAACGGCCATCTTACTTTGTGGCAACGAAATTTGGATGTCGTATTTTTCAAAGCAATTTTACAATCTAATAGGTAACGCCATGTCGTAGTGGCTGGGACCAGGAAGTACCTGTGTTAGGATATCTTGAGCACGCAGAGGACTCTGAGTCCTTCAAATGACGGCTCCTCTGCATGTTATATAGGGCACTCGTATCATGAAGGACAGTCTGTGACAGATTTAGTCTAGGTTGGATTTCCTTTCACAGTAAACATCAGTAGTAAATATGGACTGAGAGATTTATTTAAAAACCCGGATATTTTGATAAGGATTAGTTATAAATGCTAGCTTGAAAAAAACGAAATTCCTCGCTTACTTTCATGGTAAATTATGAAGGACGCTTGTTCATGTAGAGTAACATTGATAAAGGGCCTACAGTAGAAAAACTGGTTTACATTAAATACTATATTTTACGACGATTAAACTCTGTTGAAGGAAGGTAGAAACAAGGCTTTAACGCCATATCATATTCACCTTACACACCCGTATGTTGTCACGATTAGAGAGAAAATATAATGTTTAGTATAAACATAGCAATGGAAGCTCTCAATGTCTTTGCATCATCTAACATAATATATGGACAGTTGTTGGAGAATACATATCAAACCAAACGTTTGACGATTCGAATAATTAATCAATCAGTATACAGCCAATGGAATTGATTGAATCTAAATCCATTACTTTTGAATAATCAGCATTGAACTCAGAAACGATCTAAATAGCTAGAAATACATACAATCTGAGCGATGGAGACTACCAAAAAGATTAAACTGACAGACACATACACACAACCAATGTCAATTACACATATGCATTCAAAACTATAGACAAACAAACAAACAATCAGATAAAACAGACGACGGACAATGAAGTGTAGAGATCATTTACTGAAGTACCCTTTTTGTGATAAATTGATTCGGGACCCCCACATTGCTTGGAGTATACTTATATAAATTTGATAGACTTAGCTTCTCTGTAAGTAAATATCTTTGACGATGTAAATAAAAGGAGATGTCACATGACACGCCGTTTTGACATCTTTCAGACGTAAGAAGCCTAGTGATGTTATCTCCCTGAAATACACGTGTTGTAAATCTCTGAAGTATCGCGGCAACATGGAGTAACGATCTGCAGAATGGAGTATGCACTTGTGCAAAACATGATGATAAAGCGCATCCGGGATATCGAATTCCAGAGATGTCAACTTTTGAAAAAGTCACAATAATTTGTCTGAAATCGTCGGCGATAAATGTTATAATAAATCGCATCGCTGTAGAAATAAATTACGATAATACATCGCTGTGCATGAGTGTAAAATAGGATTTGTGTAATCCGTTTCACTAGATTGTAAAACAATAAAGATCTTCACTGTTATAGTAAAGTATCGCTGTGTATGACCTATTACATTAAGTACACGTTTATTTATAAGTAAGCCGTGGCTTATTGATCTAATGTAATAAATTGGCATCAGAATTAACAGAGATATCGGCTAATGCTTACTGTTTACAAAGAAATTGACATGATTGAGGGAGGAGTCAATATCGAGGATTAGCTAATATACCAGTAGGCAGGTTACGCTTGAAGATCTTATTGTTGAAATCTAAACGATGCATCTACATATACCGGATCGAGAAAGGACGTTGTGCCATGAACGTGAAGTTGTTAAAACATGGAAGAAAAAAGAAAGATACCCAAGTGTTATAATAGTAGTAGGACAAAGAGCGTGAAAAAACAAAGGTTCTGCAGGGGCTCCACATTAGTCGCCTTATTCGAAAACATGAGGTCTGTTATTTTTATCCAAACCTGCTGGGATATTACTTTATATCTGTATTTATAATAAAATTCTGCATGACATACACAAATGTACTTATAACATGACACCACAAAATCTACGTTTTACAGTATTCACCACAAACCGAAACTGTAACGGAGCACCTGTTTGTGATGACGTAAACGCCAATAATTTAAGATGATTAATTTCAATAAAATTGCTTTCTTTGCAAACAATGTTGTTTTTTTTATATCGCACTGGTTCCTCCGTATTCATCATTATGCCATTAAAATTATCTTTATGCCAAATTCTTTTTATATTAAATTTTGGATGATATTATCAGCTTGGATGCTTGTAGAGTTGGCGCCCTGCCCAGATGTATTTTATAAATTAATTCTGTTCTATATTGCTGGATGAAATAATACAATTGTGCATGCATTCGGTACAATCATTTCATAAAGAAATTTTAATTTGACAATTGTCCAACAATGCAATACTCCGTATAAAACCGAGATATTGAGGCAACAACATAACAATACATGTAGCTGACCTTTAAAACAAACTTTCTGAGGAAGGAACGTGTTTAAATGCGTAAAAAAGGAGTATCAGACTTTAAAAACACATCTTAGTACAATGCAATATAGCATTAGATTGGCAAAAAATATTTCTTATCTGAGTAGAAGAAGCGATCTGTGAACAGTACAGAGTATTGCACGAGATAACCCTGTCTGTAAGGAAAAAGACATCTTTTCTTTCCTTGGTGCATTGTATCTAAAAAAAAGTCATAATGTTTTTAGAGAAGGCGATGTAACTACCGGAAGGGAGAATTTTTTAAATTTACATCTGTAAAAATATTAGCAATTTATCATAAAACAGCACGCTATTAATCTTAAATCTTGGAAAAAATAAGCGGCAGGATTGTTTTCTGGCCTTATAAATATTAACGATTGCCTTGTAACAGTATTTACGAGGCCGTATTTGTTTGTTGTTTAAGACTGTATTTGTATATTTACGTCACTGTGGTTGTAAGGTTTTAAAGACTGTACTTGTGAAGTCTTTAGGGGAGTATTTGTTTAGTCTTCTAGATCACTACAATAAAGCTATAAAACATATTTATCATAAACCGTGTACAAATATAAATGATACATTCATGAATATTTCAAATATCAGATCCGAAATGCAGGACGCCATAGCGAGCATCTCAGGTGTCACAAAACTCTTCATCTATTATTTAGAAACCGACCACTACCCTGTCGATCACAGACGGAATAGCGGTATTGATCTGTTTAACCTTGAGAGCTGCTCGTCCGGAATTTTGATCCGTCTTAGTTGGATACTGTACCTGCAAACAGGTGAACGCAGACAAGATGAGACGTAGCCAGTTGGTGACAGGAAATCGTTGAGATTTAATAAAGCAGGTAAAAAAAACTTACAATGCATGATGCCGTAGCCGGAACATTCGTTACAGGGGTTCTTCTTAAAGATTTCTGTGTTAAACAATTTCGGTTAAACATTATTTTATTTTATTCGTTATATATAACAAGTACACGGGTAAATAGGAAAAGGATCAAACATGTTATTTGAGGGCATGGATGGAGGCCTTGTTAGAACACATTTCTGTAGGCAGACACTAAGTCAATGTTTCTGCGTGGTTGCATTGCTGGGTTATTTCTCTATAATGGCTTTCTCCATTATGACATTCCTAGAAATTTATTTATGATTGACCTGCAGTTTATTTTTATTTCTTCTTCTGTTTCTTTACTTCTGCCGTCATCTTCTCTCTGCTTGTTTTTTTTTCTGTTACTTGCTTATTTTTTCCTCTTATTTTATTGCTTCCTTTTTCTTTTGTCTTTTTGTTTTCATTTTTCTTTATTTTCATTGTTTTCCTCTTATAAATTAGAAATCTCTATATATACCATGTATATCAGTCTTCAACATTACATCACCTATGATACATACCTAGCTTAAGTAGTATTATACATAAACACTGTTCTGGTATGAAAGATGTTTGATTGAATGGAATGAGCATGCATTAAACAAAGTTGTTAATATTTATATACACAAATATGTAAGACTATACAGTATTGAAAAAAAAAAAATTATAGATTGATAGAACATTTCTGTATGTAGACCCTGCTTAAACATTTGTGTGGTGGTCTTGTAATACAAGAATTCATGTTATTGCGACAAACATATGTAATAGCTCTCAAGAGCTAATGTTCCTTGTTTACCTGTATGCGACGTTAAATAAAGTTTCTTGTATCTTATATCTTGTATCTTGTTGTCTTATATTATTACCAGCACACATGTGTATGGTTGTCAAGAACATTTAAGCTTTTATGCTAGAGCATTTCTGCATGGAAGTTCTTCTATAAGAAATCTGTATTGAAGGTCACTAGAAGAACATTTCTGGTGACAACAGATAGATTCGGTAGACAAACCTCTTAGTAAGTGTGGTAACATGAATTCTTGTATTACATTGGTATTGTATACCATCACCCAATGTGAATTACATGACAACAGCTACGAATGGCTATGTAGAATGAATTACATTTTACACACCGCTTATTGGTCGTATTATGGCTGTATGTTTTGACTAAAAAACGAACGTTATATTTCCATAAAATAATTGTAATTTTTAATAATTTATTCATTATTTTTAACGCAATGATAATTAAGATAGAACAAAGCACCGTCACTACAGTTACATCATGAATATTATGAAATAATGTCCCACAACAATATATATAGTAGAAATCACCATGTTATATAGGATGAATTAACATAGATAGGATCATTTACTGTTCTCGAGTCATCTGTTCTGATAGAAAACCGCATATAGGCTCTTTGTTAAAAGCTTCCATCCTTTTGACCCAACTTCAATACTCAAACCCACGTGAAACACACGGAGAGTTGTGTATATAACTCAGAGAAAACCGTGCCGAAATATCGTGACATCGTGTTTTATCGGTACTGCTCTCAACATTTACCTGGATGTTTCTGCCGTAAATTATAAAACAGTTGTTTACACCGTGATAACAAAAACAAATATGGCGAATAATTGACTTCCTGTTTACCAGTGGGCGGGCGTCTTTGTGTAGGGAAATGTTCGTGTGGATGCTCATTAAATCATATGCCAAAGAAGTTGTTTAAATTAGATATTATAGTGATGTGCATGTCACGGACTCAATGGTTATTTCAGTAACGTGTCATTAAACTCATAAACTGCGTTAGTCTCGTTTACCATATATATCCCTTAAAGGTAGCTTAATAAAGGCTATTGTAACCTAAAGTAGAATACATGATTTATACACATATGCATGAGTATGAGTGGTATATGAACATTTGATTTAACCCGATGTGTTTTAATAGGACGAAAATCCATCCAAGATTTATGTACAAACGTGTGATAAGCTAATACTGCACATTTGATGAATTTGAAGGGGTTAGTTATTGGATTTTTTAACGGCCAATCCAAACAAAAAGGTCATTAGGGGCAACAAAATGTAAATAAAACATCAAACGAACGTAACAAAGACAAACGTCAACCTAAAAGTGTCTAGGGTTAGTTATAGCTATCTGATCAGACCAACAGGTTTAGGTAAGTTAGAATTGTACAGATATTGACTGTTTCGAAAAGACAGTTTAGATTTGTAATATTATTTAACAAAATTTCACTTGTTGGCTGAAGGTCAATGCAGGCTAAGAACAAGTGTTTTACTGTAAATGGTTCGTGACATGCTATGCATTGAGACTGATCTTCGCTTCATAATGACCAATCCGGAAACGGGCAAGGCAAAAATATTCCTTTTCATACCATGTAAGTATTTATAGATTATATATAAATTGACACCTGGCGTAAAGATATATGTGACAGTTAAACAACACACCACTCTATATGTATGAAATTCCTTTCAACAAAATATTGATGACACATTTTGGTGGAAGCTATTAATTTATAGTAGAATGAACTAGATGTCGATTTTAAGGTGTTTGTATATATATTCTATGTTTGTAGATAAATACGATCATTTATAAACATTTAACGATTCTCAAAGTATAAATTCGTTTCAGAAAGAAAAAAAAAACACTTCGAAAAAACCCACAACTATAACTCTAGAATATTATTAATGAACTCATTTATGTATTTATTTTCTTTCAAACAAGTGTTGAGCTCATTACAGCATGGAAAATCACCATACGGTACATTTTTTAGATAAAGTATAGAAAATTCTATGATACAATTAATCACAAAGGCAAAACAAGAATTTGATAGATTCATTTTTGGTTTATTGTGAAAAGCTTGAACGGTAAGGTCCACAAGTTGTCAAACTAACGATGCGTTTGAGCAAGTGGACTTATTTTGGGACAAGAGAAACCTTACATTGGTTGACCTGTCATCTATACAGCATACAGTAGCGGTGTTATGGCATTCTTAGCCAGACAAGACCTGTCAGATAAATACTCAAAAAATTCTCAGCGTGTCTGATGTCAAAATCAATTAAGAAATCCCGATAGGCTTATGAAGATGTATACAAAGTAAGACCTTTTTGAACAAGACACATGGATGAAATGGAAATCATATAACACGTTACGGTAGGTGATCGAGACTCATATTCAGTTGGCATGCCTTTGTTAAATCAATAGAAAATGAAAGTAGAATCAATTGTCGTGTGTCACGCCCAGGTATGATCACATCTCCACGGGAAGGCTTTAATTAGCGACCATAAAACATCGATATGTAAACACACGATACCGCAGCTCCCGTGGGGTCAAAAATCACGCGCAGATAAGCAGATAAATGCAACCGGAAGTTCTTAAATTAAAACAAGAATGGGTACGGTTAACCGTTAAAGCATGAAATTTACTTACAATGTCAGAGATGCACAAGTGAATGACCACGGGGTGTATGAGGTTTTGAGGGGGTATCCTGTTTCGAATAACAAATGGCAAATATTAAATAATGGATCGATATATCCGCAAAACCCACACTCCAAAAAGAGGATACTGTTAGCCTCTAATAACGCAATTTTAAACGGAAAAATATAAAATCCGACTATTTTTGTAGATGGATATAATCTTTTTTGCGTGTACCTACTCAAGCATTAAAATCGTGTTTGCTGTAGAATGACAGTGTCATTTTGAGTTCAAGATATCACGTGACACTCCATTTGACCGGATACAAAGCGGTACAAACAGGACATAGGGAGTGGAATCAGCAGAGTGTGGGAGGATAAGTTTAGATGTTACATATAGAAACAGCACACGCTAACGACTGTCTAATTAATCGAGATGTATATGTATTGTAAAACAAATCATGTCAAAAGAATATTTTGTCACGCAATGTTCATAATTTATGCAATCATGTAAATGGGTAAAACACAATGTCAAAGATGATGGGAAATAAACACATTTCGGAGTTGGATATTTAAAACATTCTTGAATCATATCAGATATTATTCGAATAGAAGATATAACATGAACACATTACTGATAACACATATCATTTAGCATGACATACCTACAAAGAGAACATTTTACCTTTAAGGTAAATCACACGGTCATCGAATCTAACAATGAAAGTACTAAAAAAGGTTATGTTAGTATTTTGTCCCTTGAGTCATTAGACGCTCCTTACCCGCGACCATTACGTACGATCAATGTAAGGTCCTCTGCGACACCAAACGGACCGGAACAGTCAACGGTTCTATAGTTAATATTTAATCCGGGTCAGCTCGACACGAAAGACTAACCTTGATTGAATATCACAATCACGTATTGTTAGTATCCATGGTACAGTACCACCGAGTGTTATAAACGATACATAAACCTTCGCTTTACTTCAGGAATAGTACATCTGTACTCTACCAAAATATAGGCTTACCATCAAACATAGTTCAATATATCACTACGAGTATCGCTGACAAACAGTTAGTATTGTTACATGACTCGCTACATAAATGCATATTAATCAATTTCGACTGTTTCCCAGACAATTCACCAATCGAACTATAGCTAATGTGTGCTACCGTAAAACTGTTGACTGGTCACCGTAAAACTGTTGACTGGTCACGTGAAACTGTTGACTGGTCGCGTGAAACTGTTGACTGGTCACGTGAAACTGTTGACTGGTCACGTGAAACTGTTGACTGGTCACGTGCAACTGTTGACTGGTCACATGTTAGGTAATCGAACGCACCTATAATTACAAGCACCCCGATGATCAAGCGTTTTTGGTACTGGATTGTTGACGGTTGTCTGTCGGTAGA